>NW_028258493.1:129117-147662 GCF_053883595.1 Heterocephalus glaber
CTTTTTGTTTCTCTGTTGTGTTTTGGTTTTGTTGTTGTTGTTGTTGTTGTTTGAAACAGGATCTTGCAGGAGCAAGGGATGTCTTTCCATTTTGTTATATCCTCCTTGATGTCCTTTTTCAGAGTGCTGTCGTTTTCAGTGTACAGGTCTTTTGCTTCCTTTGTTAGGTTGATTTCTAGATATTTCATTTTTTTAGATGTTACTGTAAAAGAAATTATTTCCCAAATTTCTCTCTAAATGAGTCTGCTATTTGTATATAAGAATGCTATTGTTTTTTCAGTGTTGACCTTGTATCCAGCTACTCTACTGAGTCTGTCAATTATGTCTAGAAGACTTTTGACTGAGTTTTTTGGGTCTTCTATGTAAAGTATCATATCATCAGCAAACAATGACAGTTTCACTTCTTCCTTTCCCATCTTTATTTCTTTTATTTCTTTCTCTTGCCTAATTGCTACGGCTAATGTTTCCAGGACAATATTGAACAGGAGTGGTGATAGTGGGCATCCTTGTCTTGTTCCTGATTTTAGTGTGAAAGTTTTTAGTTTTTGACCATTTAGGATGATGTTGGCTGTTGGATTTTCATAGATAGCCTTAATCAGGTTGCGATAAAGACCTTCTATTCCAATTTTCTGTAGTGTTTTTATCATGAATGTGTGTTGAATTTTGTCAAATGCTTTTTCTGCATCTTATTGAGATGATCATATGGTTTTTGTCCTTGACTCTGTTAATATAGTGTATTGCATTTATTGATGTATGCATGTTGAACCATCCTTGCATCCCTGGGATAAATCCAACTTGGTCAGGGTGTATGGTCTTCTTGATGACCCTCTGTATTCTGTTTGCCAGTATCTTGTTGAGGATTTTTGCATCTATGTTCCTTAGGGAGATTGGTCTGTAGTTCTCTTTTTGGGTTGGGTCCTTCCCTGGTTTTGGAATCAAAGTAACCCTTGATTCCAGGAATGAATTCAGAAGCCTTGCTTCCCTTTGAATTTCCTTGATGAGTTTAAAGAGTAATGGTGATAGTTCTTCTTTAAATGTCTTAATAGAATTCAGCAGTTAAACCATCAGGACCTGGGCTTTTCTTTGTTGGTAAATTTTTTATTACATTTTCAGTTTCACTCATTGTTATTGGGGTGTTTAGAATTTCTATATCTTCTTCATTTAATTTTGGCAGTTCGTATGTATCTAGAAATCTGTCCATTTCTTCTGTGTTTTCCATTTTATTAGAGTACAGGTTCTCAAAGTAGGTATTGATGATTCTTTGGATTTCTGCTGGATTTCTTGTGGCTTCACCTTTTTCATTCTTAATTGCATGTATTTGTGCCTCTTCTATCCTTTTTTTGATAAGGTTGGCTAAAGATTTATTGATTTTATTTATTCTTTCAAAAAAACAACTCTTTGATTCATTGATTTTTTTGTATCATTCTCTTAGTCTCCATTGCATTGATTTCTGCTCAGATCTTTATAATTTCCTTTCTTGTATGAGCTTTGGGTTTGTTATGCTCTTCTTTTTCTAGGAGCTTGAGGTTCTGCATTCAGTTATTTAACTGAGTTATCTCTGTTGTCCTAATATGGGCATTCACTTCTACAAATTTCCCACATAGAACTGCTTTCATTGTGTCCCACAGATTCCTGAATGTTGTACTGGCATTATCATTTACTTGTAAAAACTGTCTAATTTCTTCTTTAATTTCCTCTGTCACCCATTGGTTGTTCAGGAGAGTGTTGTTCAATTTCCATGTGTTTGTGGGAGTTTTGCTGTTTCTTATATTATTGATCTCCAATTATATTGCAGTATGGTCTGATAATATACAGGGGATAACTTCGATTCTTTTTTTTTCTCATTAAGTTTATTGGTACATTTTTGGTATAAAATACAGTTGCATTCATCCTTGGGATCTTGTACCATTACATGAGTTTCTTGGTTCTTGGTTATGTAGGAGTACAAAGGATCTAGAAAAGTTAAAAACAAAAACAGTGTTGGAAGATGTTTATTACCTAATTTTAAGACTTCTTCTAAAGCTACAGTAATCAAGGCAGTGTTGGTGTAAGGAAAGACGTATAGATCATTGGAATAAAACAGAATCAAGAAATACAACCACACATATATGGTCCACTGAGTTTTGAAAGATTATTTAACGTTAGCATTTTATAGAATATAAACTCAATTCAACAACCGAGTAAGAGAAAGTGTTTTCAGCAAATGACACTAGAACACCCGGTATCTGTATATAAAAAATGAATCTCAACCCTTTTTTTCCATACATGAAAATAACTTGAAGGGATCTATGAACCTAAATGTGAAAACATGAAAGTATAAAACTTTAAGAAAAAATTATAAGGAAAAATGTTTATGAATTCAGGGTAGGCAAGAACTACCGAGTATACAAAAAACATGATGTATAAAAGAAAAAAAATGATAAATGGGATTCCATCAAAATTTAGAACTTTAAATGACATCATTAAAATGAAAAGTAGTCCTTATACAGACCATATTTACAATGCATATAACCTATGACCAGAGCATATAAAGAACTCTCACAGCTCATTAATAGAAAACCCAATTAAAAAGTAGACATAAGATGCTAAATAGCCAGTACAGCACAAGGAAAGGTGTGCAACTCTAGAATTAGAAAAATACTAATCAGTAGAACAAGACTGAATTATACACTCATTAGGGAGATGAAGTCAAAAGTTTTAAAAGCCTTGTCATGACTTTTTCTTTTTGTTGGAGTTTCCCCCTTTGCGTTTCATTTGTCACACCTAATGGATTCATTCTGCTGGGTTTCCTGGGGTTGTGATCCTTATTGTCTTTTCCTAGGGTATTGTCTAAAATTTTGGGGAGTACCAGTTTGATATTCATGAAGTTCCTGAGGTGCTCTTTATCATGAAAGTATCATTTCTCCATCAATTTTGAAAGATAGTTTTGCAGGGTACATTAGTCTGGGTTGGAGGCCATTTTCCCAAGCCCTTCTTTCCTTGAGAAGTCTGCTGTGATTCTGATGGGCTTTCCTTTGTATGTGATTTGTTTCTTTTCTCTCACTGCTTGTAGAATTTTGTTCTTCTGTTGGATTTCTGGAATCCTATTATATGCCTAGGTGTAGATTTTTTTGATAAAGGCTATTTGGAGACCTATATGCCTCACTTATCTGTATGTCAAGTTCTTTTCCCCTGCTTGGGAAGTTTTCTGCCATCAGTTCTCTGAAGAGTTTTTTTTTTATGTCATCTGCACTCTCTCCTCTTTCTTCATTGACTCTAAACAGTCTTATGTTATTCTTCTTTGCATCGTCTAGCAGCTGCTGGATTGATTTCTCATGTTCCTTTACAATTTTAATGCAATTTTTTTTCCTGGTCACTAATTGCAATCTTTTCTTCTATATCTGAAATTCTATCCTCATATTGGTTCATTCTGCTGTGCAGACTTAAAATGGAGTTTTTAATCTCCTGGAAAGCTGTTTGCATCTGTTTCATGGATTCCGTTTGTTTCCTATGTTGAGATTCTATCATGTTCCTCAGATCCTCTATTTTTTTACCTGTGTCCTCTCTAGATTTATTTATCATGTCTCGCACCATGAGCAAAATCTTTGCTGTTATCTGAGTAATTATTTCTGATTTCATTTTTCCCAGATCCTCTTTTGTTGCCAGTTCAGAGAGTCCAGGTGGTTGAATATCAGATTGTTCCATCTCAGTTCCCCTTTGAGGTTGCTGTAGGTGATCCAGAAGTCTGTTTTTAAGACTTGTTTATGCATCTTCCCATTTCCACTGGGGGGAGGGTTGCTTCTGGTGCCTGTGTGGCTCACCTTCTCTGCCCTAGGAGCTTGGAATGGCAGCAGGGGAGCTTCCTTCCTGGTGCTGGGACCAACTCAGCTTCTCTGCCTTAGGAGTGTAGGGTGGCAGTTTGGGAGCTTCCTTCCAGGTGCTGGGACCAGCTCAGCTTCTCTGCTCTAGGAGCTTGGGGTGGCAATGGGGGAGCATCTTTCTGGGTTCTGGGACAGGCTCAGCTTCTCTGCCCTAGGAGCTTGGGATGGTGGCAGGGGAGCTTTCTTCCAGGTTCTGGGACTAGCTCACCTTCTCTGCTCTAGGAGCTTGGGATGGCAATGGGGGAGCATCCTTCTGGGTTCTGGGACAGGCTCAACTTCTCTGCCCTAGGAGCTTGGGATAGTGGTGGGGGAGCTTCCTTCCAGATGCTGGGACCAGCTCAGCTTCTCTGCCCAAGGAGCTTGGGATGGCAGCAGGAGAGCTTCCTTCCAGATGCTGGGACCAGCTCACCTTCTCTGCCCTAGGAGCTTGGGATGGCCAACTTTGATTCTTTTACATTTTCTGAGATATGTCCTATGAGCTAGCATGTGATCTATTTTGGAGAATGACCCGTGTGCAGCTGAAAAGAATGTATATTCTGATTTTGTGGGGTGGAACACTCTGTAAACATCTATTAAGTCCATTTGTTCAATAGCTTGGTTTAGTTCTAGAATTTCATTGTTAATTTCTTTACTAGTTGATCTGTCTATTTGTGATAGAGTGGTGTTGAGGTCCCCCACTACAGTTGTATTAGTGCTTATTTGGTTTCATATTCATTAATATTTGTTTTGTATAGTTGGGGGCATTCATATTTGCTGCATATATATTTAGGATTATCATCTCTTCCTCTTGGATTGTTCCTTTCACAAGGATGTAGTGACCATCTTTGTCTCTCTTAATTAGTTTTGGTTTGAAATCTACTTTGCCTGCAATTAGGCTTGCTACACCTGCTTTTTTCTGCGTTCCTGTGGTGTGGAGAACTGTTTTCCATCCTTTTACTTTCAGTCTATGGATTTCCTTTTGAGTTGGGTATGTTTCTTGTGTACAGCATATTGCTGGGTTTTGCTTCTTAATCCATTCTGTCAGTCTGTTTCTTTTGATTGGTGAATTGAGGCCATTAACATTGATAGTTATAATTGACAGATAGTGACTCATCCTTGTCATGATGTTTTACTCTTGTTGGCTCTTTTATTTCTTATTTTCCCCCCTTTTGCTTTAGTGTCTTACCTTGCGTGGTGCCTTCTCTCTGTTGGGCCTCATGGAGTTATGACCTTCGTTGTCTTTTTCTAGGATATTGCTTAAAATTGTTTGGAGTGCTGGTTTGGTGTTCATGAAATTTCTCAGGTGTTCTTGTCATGGGAGTATCTAATTTCCCCATCGATTTTGAAAGATAATTTTCCCAGATACAGCAGTCTAGGTTGGAAGTTATTTTCTTTTAGGGCTTGAAATACTTCAGGCTCTCCTTGATTTGAACATTTGTGTTGAGACATCTGCCATGATTCTGATGGGCTTTCCTTTGTAGGTGATTTGTTTCTTTTCTCTAACTACCTGTAGAATTTTGTTCTTCTGTTGGATTTCTGGGATCTTGACTATTATATGTCTAGGTGTAGTTTTTTTGGTCATGGCTGGTTGGAGTTCTATATGCCTCACTTATCTGTGTGTCTAATTCTCTACCTCTGTCTGGGAAGTTTTCTGTTTTTGTGAACAGTTTTTATGTCAGTTGTACTTTCTCTTTTTTTGTGGACTCCTATGAGTCTTATGTTGTTCTTCTTTGCATCATCTAGCAGCTGTTGGATTGATTTCTCATGGTCCCTTACTATCTTTAAGAAATCTCTGTTTTAATGGTCCTTCACCACAATCCTGTCTTCTGTATCTGATATTCTGTCTTCAGATTCTCTTGGTCTGCTCTGCATGCTTTCAATGGAGTTTTTAATCTCCTGAGTATCTGTTTGAATATGTTTCATAGATTCCATTTCTTTCTTACGTTGGGTGATCATGTTTTCCATTTCTTTCTTATGCTGGGCATTCATGGCTTCCAGCATGTTTCTGATCTCATCTATTTTCTTATCTTTTTCTGCTGTAGAGATTCTAATCATGTCTTTCACTCTGCTCACCATGTCTGTATTTATCTGGGAGATTATTTCCGGTTTGAAATTTTCTAGAGCCTCATGCATCTGTTTTGTTACTTGCTGTGCTATCAGTTCAGGGTGTCCAAGTAGTTGCTTATAAGACTTTTCCACCCCATTTCCCCCAGAATTTCCTTTTTGTGGTATGGAAGCCTGCGTCTGTGCCTTGCTTAAGTGTCTTCTTGTTTTTGTTTTTGGTACTGTGCTTGGTTTAATTCTAGGGTTGATATTTCAAAATTGTTTAACATAGGTATCTTTGTTGCTTGTGTTTAAAACCCTTGTGGAATGATTGCTTTTCAGGGGTATCTTCCAGATATAGCTTGTGTTTGGGTTTTGAGGCTCTAATGACTCTGAAGCTATTATATTTTTCTTATACCAGGAAGGAAAACTAATTAGATCAATCACAACATGTTAGCATGGTTATTACATAGTCAGCAATACCATAGCATCAAGCACAGCTTGGAACATGACAATTTGTAGTAGTTATTAATCTACCACATTTAACTATGTGAGTTAAATTAAAACTGAGGACCAACCCAACATAAGTTTATAATGAGTAAACTCTTCAATATAGCATCTTTCCCCTTTGGGGTGGGGAGTTAAAAGAAGTTGGGGAGGGAGGGAGAATTAAAAAGAACAGGTAAGATTAGTGGTGGGGCCAGAAGACACAGAAAGATCCCACAAACTCTAAGAAGTTGTTAAAGGCAAGAGAAAAAGGCAGAGTGAAAGAACAAAGATGTGAATAGAATCACCTAACAGCAACAGGGAGGCTAGATACCAAATTTACTTTCCTTTAAACCTAATGATAATCAAGAGAAGGAAAAAGAGAAGAAAAAAAACAATAAGGGAGAAATCCAATTCAGTTCAGAAAGGAACAAATGGAGAGATGAGGAGCAATGTGGGACAGTGAGAGAATGAGTGAGAGAGAGAGAAAGAAAAGATAAAAGAAAGGAAAGAAAGAAAAGTAAAACTTTGAAGAGTAGAAAAAAAGTAAAAATTAAGAATTAAAAATAAGACAAAAAAATTTTTTTTCTTTTTTGCAAATAGCAATAGAAATTATAGTCCTCCTTCAGGGTGTGTCTCTGCTGTCACAGTAGGCAGTGTAGGAATCCCTGTGCATGTATGAGTCAGTGAGTCTCTCAGCGAGCCAGCAGCAGACCAAGTACAGTGGTCTGATGTGCCTTTATTGTAGAGGTTCTCTTTACTTTTGTGCTGAGCTTCAGTTTTCATTGAGGAGCCTGAGAAGCCCTCTTTCTGTCACTAACTTCTGCTCTATCTTGTGGCGCTAAGGACAAGGGTCTTTATAATCTCCTGTGCCTCTGTAGTGTGGGACCAGGTAGCAGAAAAGCCAGAAGGTAGGAGGCGCATGTGGGGACGAGGCGGGGGGGGGACAACTGGGCATTGGAGGTGTTGGCACTGCTAAGCGGACCTCACTGTGCCGTAGGCATGGCCTGGGATGGCCACAGAGCTTGAAGCTGCTTGTCTACCTGGCTGGTCGAAGCTTCTATGCATTATTTTTTAAATGATGTAATATCGTGCCTAGTTTTAATAATTCACACTCATTTAAAAACTATATGATCTTTTTTCCTTCAGTCTTTTCCCACCTCGTGGATCTATGCTGAAGGTGGGAGGCAGGAGCAGTGCCAGCTGGGCCTTCCTGCTGCAGGCTAAACAGGATCAGGACTGGGGATGCCTCGGAGTCCCTAAGGCCAAGGAAGGGCCTTCTAATCCGATGCCTCCTCTGAGCTCCAAACTCAGAGCCTGGCTGGGTTGGCCTCTGAGGTTATGATATCAAGGGGCCTGGGGTACCCCAGGGGAGGGGACTCCCAGGACCAACTGGGTCCTTAGGAAGGGCTGGCAGCCAGAGGAGCACAGAATTGTGCTGATCACTGTCCTCCCTGGGTAGGGACAGGAGACCCTGAGGCACAGGCCCAGTAGGTGGGAGGACTCAACCCTCAAGACCATCCAAGTTCAAGAAGTGACATGGCTGTGGGGGGGAGTGCAAGGAGCCAAGGTGCTGCTGAATCCTGCCCCCACACTGGGGGACCACGAGCTCTTGAAATTATCTGATCCACTGGGAATAGAGTTCTTCCTAGGAAGCAGGATTGCTGGAGTTACAACATCCAGCACTCCTACCCCCTGCCCAGAACCAATAAGAGGGATCCCAGAAGGTGTGAAGGTGTCACCTCTCTGCTTGGGGGCCACTCAGCAGCTGTCCAGCTGCACCCAACTTCTGAATGACTCCTGCACCCAAATACCACCACCGGCTGGAACAACTCTTTAAACATTAGTTTTGGGGGACATTTCACGTCTCAGCCATAACCCATGTATTATTTAGGAAGCAAACTGAGGAAGGCAATAGACGTCCCGTGTCCTGTTTGGACTGGTCACCTGGCCTTGAGACCAGCGATGCCACCTCATGGTGCTTAAGGCCCACTCAGGCATTGACTTACCAGTAGATGAGGGGTGCAGAGAGGCAGAAGAAGGGGGCCTCACAATGGAGCGTGGGACCCCTGGGAACATGAGATCTTCCCATTGGTCAGGGGAGGGGAGTTATTTTGGGCACAAATTTCCAGATTGCCAGAATCCATGGATCACGATGGAAACTGCTGGTCTTTCATAGTCACCCCTCTGGCCCTCACACAAGGGGTGCATCCAACTGTCCCCTTCAAGATGGAGCATGAGGGGTGATGATGCCTTGGACACATGACTGGGGTTGAGGTGCAAATAGGGGTGGTGGGAATGTTGTGTATGACATGCACTTGCTTATGTGCCAACTTTCTTTCAGCACCAAGTGTGACAGAAATGGGAAGAAGATGGGTCATTCCTCGGGGAAAGCCAGAAGAGATTCAGCTGCTCCATTCAACCATCTCTTACTCAATGGAGGCGCTAGTCAGGCAGAGGAAGCCCAGGCCCTGGTAAGTTGCTGTCTTAGAGTCACATTCCATGTGGACGGGAGCCGTGTCCATCTGAGGGGTGCAGTGGGGCCTGTGTAGTGGTAGAGGGCAGAGTGCTGCTTCCCTGAGAGAGTGTCTTCCTTGTCCTTCCTGGGGCAGGATGCAGATCTGGGCCAATTGTCACTGTTTAGGACAACATGCAGTGGGATGGAGACTCTCCCCATGGTCAGATATGCCCAGGGTGACATTTTGTCTTGGGAAAGCAGAGGCGATGCTGAGGAGCTGGACCCTGGGTCTCCAGAGCACTGTGTGGGTCCTGTCCATATCATCGTTCATTATGCAGCTACGAATGCTGTGAGGTCTCCTTATGACACTTCCTCCCCCAGGGAAACCACGTGACATTTGATTTCCTATAATTGAGACCTATTTTTGATGGAAAATAAACATGGGCTTTAGAATGAGTCACTGCTAGCTTTGGTCCCAACATAGACCCTTTCGTCTGCCTGACCTGGAGAAGTTTTTTCTCCACATATTAGCCTGGTTTTCCATGTCTGATTAAAGGGCATATGGCTATTGAGAGGCCTAACTGTCACTAATACCAACAATTCAGAAAGTTCTGTTTATTATAATCAAACATTTTAAACCCTAGACCACCAACCTGTGTCACATTAGCTAATTTTCTAGGTAATGTTCAAAAGGTTTTCCAGTGTATTCACAGCATTGTTGAAGATCAGAGACCAATAAGAAGGGCTGCCTGTCTCTCCATCTCCATAAAGTCCCTGCTTCCACTTCCCTCCTTTCCCCTGAAAGTGTCTCTCTCTTTCTGGGCTGTGATCCTCAGAATGTACGTCAGGATGACCTAGGAGCCTTGGGTTAGCTTTCTGTTTCTGTAACAAAAAAATCGTGAGATAATGAACTTATAAAGAGGATAGGTTTACTTATCTTACAGTGTCAGAGGTTGACTTAGTTGCTTTGGGAGCCTGGTGGTGCAGCACGGCAGGGGGATGTCAGAGAGCAAAGTGTGCATCTAATGGCTGGCAAGTGAAAGAGAAAAGGGAAGGGCTGAGGTCCCTTTATCCACTTCAAGCTCCTCTCCCCAGTGATCCATGATGCCCCCACCCCCCGGGCCCATGTAGGTCTTCAGTTTCCCTGTAGCATCAAGCTGGGGACCAAAATTCCACTACCAGTGGCTCTGGAGGACATTTCAGCTCTAAACTGGAGCATCCACCCACAGCCACATGCCTTGGATATGGCCTCTTCCTGTCCAGGTGACATGGTGGGTCCGTTATGGAGCTCCACCACTAGGTAGATACAAGCCGTTCTCAAAGTGAGCCCCCAGACAAGCAGCATCAGCACACCCTGAAGGGTGCTGAAAGAGCAAGTGCTGAGCCCCTCAGCAACCTCACATCTGTGGTTCACCTGCCTGTGCTTTATCAGGGCCCCACAGGAATGTGCCATGTGCTCTGAGAATCGAGGTGGAACTCTTGCATTCTGGGGAGTTGTGTGCAGAGCAGGGTTGTCCCTGGCAGGAAACTGCAAATGGTGGCAGAGGCTCACAGTGAGGAAGGAGTCTCCTAGTACCACTCAGACCTTTGATATTTAATACTTTCACAACAGGGCCGTAATTCATATATCTCACTGCTGGGCAGCTCAAACCCCTGGTGGTACATGTGTGACTGTCCTATCAGGCAGCTTGTACCTCTGGTGGTACCAACAGTTCTTATCACATTTATTGATGTTTTTATTAATAAATTATTAAAAAGCCACCAGATGGGACAGGCATGCATGTACCACTGGTGGTCAACTTAGCAGGAAATTGTAAATGGGACTTGTTAGGCTTGAGAATACTATGTGGGTGTTTGTTTTCTGTTTGGAGATTGTTCTTTCCTCATCCTTTCTTGATATTCTGCCTTCTTTTGGTGAAACCTGTGTAATTGAGAAGTACTTTCTCCCTGTTTTGGCATATAAACAACTTCAGTGTCTGTTGGATACATCTTTAACTGATGTCTGTGCCTTTACCTGTCTGAATATCCCTTCATGTGCAATATAAGACCCTTCCAAGCATACACTTGCATTTCTCGGCTACTACTGTGTTTTATGTCATACACATTCCTCTCCTTTACAGCAGAAATGCCACAACATATTCCTATTGTTTTTGTTCAAAAAAGTCAGTGACCTTTTAGGATTATTTTACTGATAAGAAAATGGATAGTAGTTACCTCTTGTGGTGTGGATTTCACAGTGTAGATACCAATTTTGAGTCAGTGTTCCTTGTGTTGTGTGGGTGATAAGTTGGTTCAGGATTTGCATGTCTAAAAAAGTGGAGTGGACTTAACTCAAGCTGTGAGTGCTGCTAATCAGCATGGTTTGAGCAGGATGATGTGTAAAACAGCAGCACCAGAGATGTTTCCCCATCACTTTCCACATAAAGAAATTTCTGACAAGAGTTGTAACAATGGCCTTCGTGTCAATATTTATCAGCAAATGGATAATTAGGGTAGTCCTCAATGCTATAATTAGAAAAAAACTTGTAATACGCTCTTTATGAGTCCACTTCTACCACATCTATGATGGTAAAGTAGTAATATCTGTGCATATTCTAAAACTGTGGAAGTTAACCATTTTTTGTGACGGCTTTAAAATCTACCATTTGTTTTCTGTGAACATACTTTAATAGAAAGAATTTAAATCCTAACAAAATTTTTCAAATTTTATTTTCTGACTATAGCTGAACAAAAAGAACACACAGAGTCAAATATTTATTATATTCCTCTATATTATTAAAAGCAGCAAAAGCAAAGAAATTCTTTCTGATTTTGAATTCTCACTGAAAACAGAAAATGAATATGTAATGCTTACAAGTCCAAATAATGATCAACAAATATTTTAGGGTGTACAATTTACTGTTAGCATTTTCGCTTCTCTTTTTCTTATTCATTTTTTATTTACCTATGACACATCACAATTACCATATTTGGTTAGATTCAGTAATGTAAAGAAGGTCATTTATGATACAGACTTTCACCTTCAGGGATCTTACCATACAATTTGTAGATTTCTACACTAAAAACAACACAGGATATAAAGTTATAGAAATCATTGTTTGATTGATTGCCACTCTATGTCACTTTAATACATGTTCCCACCTTATCCTTCATTGTTCTTTATACTATTAGGAGTATTAACAATGATAACAATGCATCTGCTGATTGTTGAGAACATACAATTGTCGATTATCTAATTCTCTTTCAAACATTATAACATGTGTTTCTATTAGGAGTTAAAATTCTTGCAGGTTGAGGGGATATATATTCCTTGTTTCCCCTCATTTATAATGTATATCCAATATCAGTATAGCCATAGAACATGAAGGAATAGTAAAGCTATTTTGATGATTGTAAATTTTTTTCAGCAGTGCAGCTTTTCAGAAACATACTACATTGGTTTTTGATCTCTCTTCTAACATCTGCTTTACACCTGCATTGTGTATCTTAGACACTGGAAACCAAATATTCCATTGACCACCACAAGAGCAGCTTTCTGAGTGATAAACACAGTGTTCTGAGCAAACACACACTGATAAAGATGGGTGAAACTTAAAACTAAAATAAAATGAGGCAAGATATGCTTCAAAATTACAACTCAACGGGAAGATATCACAAGTTTCTGTTCAAGCTGTCTATGGCTTTCATGTCCTCAGGAGTCACCTGGAATTCGAACACCTATCACACAAGAAGAGTTTTCAGTGTATCTTGATTGCATGTTTGCAACTGTTGAAAGTTCAAGTGAATAGTATCAGATGGTGCAGAGGCAATACTTAGAATATCTGAGAAATGTCCAAAATTCATTAAAGACACCTAGCGAAGCACTCAAATGGGCAAGGAATATTTGAAAAAAAAATTAAATAGAAGTTTCTTATTGTTTAAAGAGACATAAAGGAATTTATTATGTAGAAATTTACAAGTGTACATTCAAAGAAAAAGTGCAAGCCTGCAACAGAGAGAGGCACATCATTTCCTCAAACTAAGAACATTTGTATTTCTTTTAAGAGAGTTGAAACTGCATGGGAAGGTCTGATTTGGGTCTTGGTTTATGGGAAAAGGATGTTCCACCCACAGAAAGATAATGGCCCATTCTTAGGAAAAAGAATGTTTTATAGGAGAAAAGAAGAATGTTTTATAGATGAAAAAGTAGTCTATTCACAGGTGAAGGTCTCTGCAGTCAAAAGAAAATTGCACAGGCTTACTTTGAATTAGGAGAAGACAAAACAAACAAACAAACAACAAAAACTTTGGCATATGTCCTGAAGTTGCAGTTTTTATTTTTAAAATTGTGAAGTTCTTTATCTATTTTCTATGGATACCTGTCTTCATTTGTTCTATCGTACCTCATTTTCCCCTCAGAGTCTTTGATCCTTTATTGGTAAGAGAGAGGAACCTGGGTGAGGTGGAGCACACCTGTAATCCCAGGACTCAGGAGGCTGAAGCAGGAGGATCACTGCACATTCAAGGGCATCCTGGCTAAGTAGTGAGTTCAAGGCCAGCCTTAACTACATGGTGAGACCTTGTTTTAGAATACCAAAGAGGAAAGAAGGAGGTAAGGAAAGAGAGAAGCAGAGAAAGGGAGGAAGGAAGGGAGGGAAGCAGAAGTGCTGAATTCCACTTTGTTGTTGCTGCTTCAGGCTGAGGATGGGTGTAGATCTTGTCCAGCCAAGGATCAAAAATTTCACCCTGGCTGATCTAAAGGAGACAAAGGAAGATGGCGAATCATCATCTTTTGATAGTCTAGAAAAGAAGGTAAGAATATTTTGAAACTACAAAATGCTACAGTCAAAACTTCTGTAGAGAAGCAGACAAGGAAAATAGTCAACAGATTTTGAAAAACTTGCAAGATATGAGAATGTATTTGTAAAGGGTAAATCTAACAAGGATTTGACACCCCTAGTAGTTAAGGGGCTCCAAAGGGTGAACACCACATAAATAACCCAAATAAAAATGGTCTGAAAAACTAAGCAGGTGCTTCTCCTTTGTATGTAAGACATACAAATGGACAACAATTGCATGAAAAAGGCTCACTTTCACCTATTATCATAGCAATCCAAATAACCACAGTGAGCTGTCCTTTCACTCCAATTAGAATGGCTATTTTTAAAGTTCAATAAATAATAAATTTGGGGGAGTATGTGGAAAAAGGGAACTCTAGATAATGCTGGTAGAAATGTAAATTCCTATGGCCATTGTGGAAAAAGAATGGAGAGTCTAAAAATATAACTGTCATATCATCAAGCAGTTCCACTAGATTTTATAAATCCAAACAAGAAGAAATCTTTGTACCAAAAAGATACTTGCACCTTCAGGTTTTTTTTTTTGCAACATTCTCAACTATAGCCAAATGTGGAATCAAGCTGATGATCTTCAGCGCATGAATAAATTTAAAAAATGCACCTTACCCTCCCGCCGCTCCTGGTCCAGAGGAAGGGGCTTCCCAGCCACCATCCCTCCCGCTGCTCCCAGCCCACAGGAAAGGGCTTTTGGGTCACCATCCCTACCACTGCTCCTGGCCCCTGTCCCACCTCACCCAGCTCAGAGGAGGTAATCTGTTCAGGCACTAACAGCCCCCCGCCCCAGTCGAAATGAGAAAACACATAAATAAGTCTCAAAACCAGACTTCCAGATCACCTACAGCAACCCCAAAGGGAAGTGAGATGGAACACTCTGATACTCCAACACCTGGACCCACTGAATTGGCAACAAAAGGGGATCTGGAAAAAATGAAATCAGAAATAATTTCTCAGATAACAGGAGAAATTGTGCTCCTAGTGCAAGACATGATTAATAAATCTAGAGAGGAGCTCAGGAACATGATGGAATCCCAACATAAGAAACAAATGGAATCCATAAAACAGATGCAAATAGATTTCCAGGACATGAAAAACTCCATTGAAAGTCTACACAGCAGAATGAGCCAATGTGAGGACAGAATTTCAGTTATAGAAGATAAGATTGCAATTAGTGACCAGGAAAAGAAGAATTGCTTCAAAATTAAAAGGGAACATGAGAAATCAATCCAGCAGCTGCTAGATGATGCAAAGAAGAATAATATAAGACTGATTGGGCTCAATGAAGAAATAGGAGAGTGTGGAGATAACATAAAAAATCTCTTAACAGAAATAATGGCAGAAAACTTCCTAAGCAGGGGAAAAGAGCTTGACATACAGATAAGTGAGGCATATAGGACTCCAAATAGCCTTGATAAAAAAAAAATCTACACATAGGCATATAATTGTTAAGATTCCAGAAACACAACAGAAGAACAAAGTTCTCCAAGCATTCAGAGAAAAGAAACAAATCACATACAAAGGAAAGCACATCGGAATCACAGCAGACTTCCCAACACAAACTATCAAGGCAAGAAGAGCTTGGAGTGACATATTCCAAGCCCTAAAAGAAAACAGCCTCCAACCCAGATTGATATAACCTGCAAAACTATCTTTCAAAATGGATGGAGAAATAAGATACTTTCATGACAAAGAGCACCTTAGGAACTTCGTGAATACCAAACCAGCACCCCAAAGAATTTTACACAGTAGTCTAGGAACAGACATTGAGGATCACAACCCCAGGAAGAAAAGCAGAATGAACCCATCTGGCATGACAAGAAATTAAATGTAAAGGGGGAGAACCCAACAAAAAGAAAAAGTCATGGCAACAACAAGTCAATACGTTTCAGTTATAACCATCAACATTAATGGTCTCAATTCACCAATCAAAAGAAATAGACTGCCAGAATGGGTCAAGAAGCAAAATCCAACAATATGCTGCATATAAGAAACACACTTCATTCCAAAGGAAACTCATAGACTGAAAGTTAAAGGGTGGAAAATAATACTCCATGCGAAAGGAACCCGAAAAAAATCAGGAGTAGCTATCCTCTTGGCAGATCAAGTAGATTTCAAACCAACACTGATTAAGACAGATGAAGAAAGACACTACATCCTTGAAAGGGAAGAATCCAAGAGGAAGAGATGACAATCATAAATATCTGTGCACCAAAACTAGTGTACCCAACTATATAAAACAAATACTAACGGACATGAAAAGTCATATATGCACTAATACAATTGTAGTGGGGGACCTCAACACCCCACTGTCACAAATAGATAGATCAACTAGACTAAAAATAAGTACTGAAATACAAGAACCCAATCAAACTCTTGAACAAATGAACTTAACAGATGTTTACAGAGTCTTCCACCCCACGAAATCAGAATACACATTCTGCTCAGCTGCACATGGGTCATTCTCCAAAATAGACCACATACTCACACATAGAACATGTTTAAGTAAGTGCAAAGGAATTGAAGTTATCCCCTGTATATTATCAGACCATAGTGTGATGAAATTGGACATCCATAGCAAAAGAAACTCAAAAAATTTCATAAACACGTGGAAATTGAGCAACACACTTCTGAATAACCAAAGGGTCACAGAGGAAATTAAAGAAGAAATCAGAGAGCTCCTTCAATTAAATGACAATGACAATAAAACATATCAGAATCTAAGTCATTTCAATTTCAATGCTATCTATCACCCTAACCCTAACCCTGACCTTAACCCTACACTAGCCCTAAATTTTTTTCAGGTACCTCTATTTCAGCACAATCCATGACAATTATGAAAAGAAGAACCCTAAACCTAAAAATCATACCCACATTCCAAATGTCAGGTACATGAATTGGAACCCTAAACCTAAACCTAATCCTAAACCTAACCCTAACCCGAAGCAGCAGGACCAAATTCCAATACCCAGGTAAGTGAAATTTGATATTATCATTAAAACTCACCATAAACTTATGCTAATATTAACTGTCCAATCCAAACATGAAGACACAGGCATTTCAATTTCAATGCTAACTATCACCCTAACCCTAACCCTAACCCTAACTGTACCATAACCATAAGTCATTTTCAGGTACTTCTATTTCAGGACTACACACGACACTCATGAAAAGAAGAATGCTAACTGTAAAAATCATACTCACGCTCCAAAGGTCAGGGACATGATTTGGAACCCTAAACCTCAACCTAAACCTAACCCTAAGCCTAACGCTAAGCAGCAGGACCAAACTGCAATACAGACATACTTGAAATTCAACGTTGTCCCTAAACCTCACCATGAACTTATGCTAATACTAACTTTGGAAGCCACACTTGAAGACACAGGCATTTCAATTTCAATGTTACCTATCAGCCTAACCCTAACACTAACCCTAACCCTGCCCTAACCATAAGTCAATTTCAGGTACCTATATTTCAGCACTATACATGACACGAAAACAAGAACCCTAACCCTAAAAAGCATACCCACAGTCCAAACGTCTGGTACATGAGTTGGAACCCTAAACCTCAACCTAATCCTAACCCTAAACAAAACCCCAAGCAGCAGGACCAAATTCCAATACACACATACTTGAAATTCAAAATTATCCCTAACCCTCACCATGAACGTATGCTAATATTAACTTTCCAACCCCCACTTGAAGACACAGCATTTAAATTTCAATGATATCTATCACCTAACCGTAACACTAACCCTAACCCTAACCCTAACTATTCCCTAACCCTTAGTCATTTTCAGGTACCTCTATTTCAGCACTATCCATGACACTTAAGAAAAGAACCTTAACCCTAAAAATCATACACACACTCCAAACCTCAGGTACATGAATTGGAACCCTAAATTTCAATCTAATCCTAACCATAACCCTAATCCTAACCCTAAACTGCAGGACCAAATTCCAATACCCAGGTTCTTGATATAAGATATTATCCCTAACCCTCACAATGAACTTACACTAATACTAAATTTCCAAGCCACACTTGAAGACACAGGCATTTCAATTTCAATGTTATCTATCACCATAAGACTAACACTAAACCTAACCCCAACCCTACCTTAACCCTAAGTCATTTTCAGGTACCTCTATTTCACCACTATCCATGACACTTACAAAAAGAAGAACCCTAACCCTAAAAATCATACCCACAATCCAAACATCAGATACATGAATTGGAACCCGAAACTTCAACCTAATCCTAACCCTAACCCTAAAACTAAGCAGCAAACACAAATTCCAATAGTCAGGTACTTGAAATTTGACATTATCCCTAAACCTCACCATGAATGTGCGCTAATACTAACTTTTCAAGCCAAACTTGAAGACACAGGCATTTCAATTTTAATGCTATCATCCTAACCCAAACCCTAACCCTAACCCTATGCTAAACCTAAGTCATTTTAAGGTACCTCTATTTCAGCACAATCCATGACAGTTACAAAAAGAAGAACCCTAAACCTAAAAAGCACACCCACACTCCAAACATCAGGTTCATGAACTGGAACCCTAAACCTAAACCTAAACCTAATCCTAACCTTAACAATAACTCGATGCAGCAGGACCAAATTCCACTACCTAGGTGTCCCGGCCCGCAGGTAAGTCAACGGAGACCCTAGAGGGGGAGCGAGAATGACAAAGGATAGGGGACACGAGAGATGGAGACAAGACAGGTTTCTGATCAAGTCTTGTTTATTGCGGAAGCTGCTACAACATATATACCGTAGGGCTAGAGGGGAGGAGCAAGAGGAGGGTACTGGGGCTACTTCCTTGTTGCCAGGTAGATTTGCAGCAGGCCCGGATATGCCCGTAAAAGGCACTCAAGAGTAC
>NW_028258495.1:0-49194 GCF_053883595.1 Heterocephalus glaber
GCACACCGCAGAACCAGCTGAAGATTGCGTGTGGCTTCTCACGTGGTGTTCTTCTCAGAGAAAGGAGAGGACTTTCTAGGACCTGTCTTTCATCAGCAGAACCCTCCGTGCCCTTTCCAGGAAAAAGTGCCTGTCACGCTCCCGCGCCTCCTGGAACAGTGCTGCCGAAATCAGCAGTGCAGAGAGCCAGACCGGCACGGGAAGAGTGTGGCTATAAGGTGAAGCGTGAGGAGGGAACTGGAACTGGCAAGTGGACAAAGCTCTGGCTCCTGTCTCGTAGAAGGAAGTGCACCTTTTCTCCTACCCTTTCCCTTGCCTTGCCTGGAGAGCTGGCGCTCGAAGCACGCTGGAAGGAAAACTGAAGTGGAAGCTGCCCGACCACCCTGAGGACTGTGTTTGGTTTCACACCTGATGTTCTTTTCAGGAGAACGTAGAGGGCGTTCCGGGACCTGTCTTTCAGCCAAACCTCAGTGCACTTTCCAGGGCAAAGTGCCTGTCCCTGTACAGGCCTCCGAGCGATGTGCTGCCGAAATCAACAATGCAGAGAGGCAGATTGGGGTGTGAGAGGTATTGGATGGAAGTCCAAGACGTAGAGTGCACTGGCAAACGGACAAAGCTGTAGCTGCTTTCTCTGGGAAGCGAAGGGCACTTTATATCCTAACCTTCCTTTGACTTGCCGTGTGGGACAGTTGGACGTAAAAGCGTGCTTGAAGGTAAACTGAAGTAGAAACTGCCGGACCGTACTGCAGACTGCGAGTGGCCCCTCACTGAGGTTCTTCTTAGGACCCAAAGGAGAGGAACAAGCAGAACCTTTCAGCAGAACTTCAGTGCCCTTTCGTAGCCAAAGCGCTAGTCACGGTGCAGGCCTCGTAGAATGTGCTGCAGCAATCAGCCCTGGAGAGAGCCACACGGTGAGGTGACTTTCATTGCATTGCCTTTGTATGCATGAGTGTGTGCAGTGGACTCGCAAACTGACAACGTGTCTTACCTGCTTGCTGTGAGAAGGAACTGCACTTTGCATCCGACCGTGCTTTTCGCTTGCATGGGAGAACAGGCCCTAGAAGTGTGCTTGAAGGAAAACTGAAGTGGAAACTGCCGGGACCATACTGAAGGCGCCTTGGTCTTCTCACGTGTAGTTCTCTCTCGGGAGATATTGGAGGACTTTCCAAGACCTGTCTTTCAGCAGAACCTCAATGCTCTTGCTCGGCCCAGTACCAGTCAGCATATAGGCCTCAAAGAGATGTCCTGCAGAAATCAAGCAATTCAGAAGGCCAGGTTTGGGAGTGTGAATGATCCTGCAAGGGCGGCACAGACTGATGTGCCCTGCAAACTGACAGAGCTCTACCTGCTGTCTCTAAGAAGGAACTGCACTTTATATCCTAACCTTCCACTGACTTGCCCGGGAAAGCTGGGGCTAGAAGGGTGCCGGAAGGAACGCAGAAGGCACACCGCAGAACCATGCTGAAGATTGCGTGTGGCTCTCACGTGGTGTTCTTCTCAGGAGAAAGGAGAGGACTTTCTAGGACCTGTCTTTCAGCAGAACCTCCGTGCCCTTTCCAGGAAAAAGTGCCTGTCACGCTCCCGGCCTCCTGGAACAGTGCTGCCGAAATCAGCAGTGCAGAGAGCCAGACCGGCACGGGAAGAGTGTTGGCTATAAGGTGAAGCGTGGAGGGAACTGGAACTGGCAAGTGGACAAAGCTCTGGCTCCTGTCTCGTAGAAGGAAGTGCACCTTTTCCTCTCCTACCCTTCCCTTGCCTTGCCTGGGAGAGCTGGCGCTCGAAGCACGCTGGAAGGAAAACTGAAGTGGAAGCTGCCCGACCACCCTGAGGACTGTGTTTGGTTTCACACCTGATGTTTCTTTTCAGGAGAACGTAGAGGGCGTTCCGGGACCTGTCTTTCAGCCAAACCTCAGTGCACTTTCCAGGGCAAAGTGCCTGTCCCTGTACAGGCCTCCGAGCGATGTGCTGCCGAAATCAACAATGCAGAGAGGCAGATTGGGGTGTGAGAGGTATTGGATGGAAGTCCAAGCGTAGAGTGCACTGGCAAACGGACAAAGCTGTAGCTGCTTTCTCTGGGAAGGAAGGGCACTTTATATCCTAACCTTCCTTTGACTTGCCTGTGGGACAGTTGGACGTAAAAGCGTGCTTGAAGGTAAACTGAAGTAGAAACTGCCGGACCGTACTGCAGACTGCGAGTGGCCTCTCACGTGAGGTTCTTCTTAGGACCCAAAGGAGAGGAACAAGCAGAACCTTTCAGCAGAACTTCAGTGCCCTTTCGTAGCCAAAGCGCTAGTCACGGTGCAGGCTCGCGTAGAAATGTGCTGCAGCAATCAGCCCTGGAGAGAGCCACACGGTGAGGTGACTTTCATTGCCTTTGTATGCATGAGTGCGTGCAGTGGACTCGCAAACTGACAACGGTCTTACCTGCTTGCTGTGAGAAGGAACTGCACTTTGCATCCGACCGTGCTTTCGCTTGCATGGGAGAACAGGCCCTAGAAGTGTGCTTGAAGGAAACTGAAGTGGAAACTGCCGACCATACTGAAGGCCGCCTTGGTCTTCTCACGTGTAGTTCTCCTCGGGAGATATTGGAGGACTTTCCAAGACCTGTCTTTCAGCAGAACCTCAATGCTCTTGCTCGGCCCAAGTACCAGTCAGCATATAGGCCTCAAAGAGATGTCCTGCAGAAATCAGCAATTCAGAAGGCCAGGTTGGGATGTGAATGATCCTGCAAGGGCGGCACAGACTGATGTGCCCTGGCAAACTGACAGAGCTCTACCTGCTGTCTCTAAGAAGGAACTGCACTTTATATCCTAACCTTCCACTGACTTGCCCGGGAAAGCTGGGGCTAGAAGGGTGCCGGAAGGAACGCAGAATGCACACCGCAGAACCATGCTGAAGATTTGCGTGTGGCTTCTCACGTGGTGTGTCTTCTCAGGAGAAAGGAGAGGACTTTCTAGGACCTGTCTTTCAGCAGAACCTCCGTGCCCTTTCCAGGAAAAAGTGCCTGTCACGCTCCCGGCCTCCTGGAACAGTGCTGCCCGAAATCAGCAGTGCAGAGAGCCAGACCGGCACGGGAAGAGTGTTGGCTATAAGGTGAAGCGTGGAGGGAACTGGAACTGGCAAGTGGACAAAGCTCTGGCTCCTGTCTCGTAGAAGGAAGTGCACCTTTTCTCCTACCCTTCCTCCTTGCCTTGCCTGGGAGAGCTGGCGCTCGAAGCACGCTGGAAGGAAACTGAAGTGGAAGCTGCCCGACCACCCTGAGGACTGTGTTTGGTTTCACACCTGATGTTCTTTTCAGGAGAACGTAGAGGGCGTTCCGGGACCTGTCTTTCAGCCAAACCTCAGTGCACTTTCCAGGGCAAAGTGCCTGTCCCTGTACAGGCCTCCGAGCGATGTGCTGCCGAAATCAACAATGCAGAGAGGCAGATTGGGGTGTGAGAGGTATTGGATGGAAGTCCAAGCGTAGAGTGCACTGGCAAACGGACAAAGCTGTAGCTGCTTTCTCTGGGAAGGAAGGGCACTTTATATCCTAACCTTCCTTTGACTTGCCTGTGGGACAGTTGGACGTAAAAGCGTGCTTGAAGGTAAACTGAAGTAGAAACTGCCGGACCGTACTGCAGACTGCGAGTGGCCTCTCACGTGAGGTTCTTCTTAGGACCCAAAGGAGAGGAACAAGCAGAACCTTTCAGCAGAACTTCAGTGCCCTTTCGTAGCCAAAGCGCTAGTCACGGTGCAGGCCTCGTAGAAATGTGCTGCAGCAATCAGCCCTGGAGAGAGCCACACGGTGAGGTGACTTTCATTGCCTTTGTATGCATGAGTGCGTGCAGTGGACTCGCAAACTGACAACGGTCTTACCTGCTTGCTGTGAGAAGGAACTGCACTTTGCATCCGACCGTGCTTTCGCTTGCATGGGAGAACAGGCCCTAGAAGTGTGCTTGAAGGAAAACTGAAGTGGAAACTGCCGGACCATACTGAAGGCCGCCTTGGTCTTCTCACGTGTAGTTCTCCTCGGGAGATATTGGAGGACTTTCCAAGACCTGTCTTTCAGCAGAACCTCAATGCTCTTGCTCGGCCCAAGTACCAGTCAGCATATAGGCCTCAAAGAGATGTCCTGCAGAAATCAGCAATTCAGAAGGCCAGGTTGGGATGTGAATGATCCTGCAAGGGCGGCACAGACTGATGTGCCCTGGCAAACTGACAGAGCTCTACCTGCTGTCTCTAAGAAGGAACTGCACTTTATATCCTAACCTTCCACTGACTTGCCCGGGAAAGCTGGGGCTAGAAGGGTGCCGGAAGGAACGCAGAAGGGCACACCGCAGAACCATGCTGAAGATTGCGTGTGGCTTCTCACGTGGTGTTCTTCTCAGGAGAAAGGAGAGGACTTTCTAGGACCTGTCTTTCAGCAGAACCTCCGTGCCCTTTCCAGGAAAAAGTGCCTGTCACGCTCCCGGCCTCCTCCTGGAACAGTGCTGCCGAAATCAGCAGTGCAGAGAGCCAGACCGGCACGGGAAGAGTGTTGGCTATAAGGTGAAGCGTGGAGGGAACTGGAACTGGCAAGTGGACAAAGCTCTGGCTCCTGTCTCGTAGAAGGAAGTGCACCTTTCCTCCTACCCTTCCCTTGCCTTGCCTGGGAGAGCTGGCGCTCGAAGCACGCTGGAAGGAAAACTGAAGTGGAAGCTGCCCGACCACCCTGAGGACTGTGTTTGGTTTCACACCTGATGTTCTTTTCAGGAGAACGTAGAGGGCGTTCCGGGACCTGTCTTTCAGCCAAACCTCAGTGCACTTTCCAGGGCAAAGTGCCTGTCCCTGTACAGGCCTCCGAGCGATGTGCTGCCGAAATCAACAATGCAGAGAGGCAGATTGGGGTGTGAGAGGTATTGGATGGAAGTCCAAGCGTAGAGTGCACTGGCAAACGGACAAAGCTGTAGCTGCTTTCTCTGGGAAGGAAGGGCACTTTATATCCTAACCTTCCTTTGACTTGCCTGTGGGACAGTTGGACGTAAAAGCGTGCTTGAAGGTAAACTGAAGTAGAAACTGCCGGACCGTACTGCAGACTGCGAGTGGCCTCTCACGTGAGGTTCTTCTTAGGACCCAAAGGAGAGGAACAAGCAGAACCTTTCAGCAGAACTTCAGTGCCCTTTCGTAGCCAAAGCGCTAGTCACGGTGCAGGCCTCGTAGAAATGTGCTGCAGCAATCAGCCCTGGAGAGAGCCACACGGTGAGGTGACTTTCATTGCCTTTGTATGCATGAGTGCGTGCAGTGGACTCGCAAACTGACAACGGTCTTACCTGCTTGCTGTGAGAAGGAACTGCACTTTGCATCCGACCGTGCTTTCGCTTGCATGGGAGAACAGGCCCTAGAAGTGTGCTTGAAGGAAAACTGAAGTGGAAACTGCCGGACCATACTGAAGGCCGCCTTGGTCTTCTCACGTGTAGTTCTCCTCGGGAGATATTGGAGGACTTTCCAAGACCTGTCTTTCAGCAGAACCTCAATGCTCTTGCTCGGCCCAAGTACCAGTCAGCATATAGGCCTCAAAGAGATGTCCTGCAGAAATCAGCAATTCAGAAGGCCAGGTTGGGATGTGAATGATCCTGCAAGGGCGGCACAGACTGATGTGCCCTGGCAAACTGACAGAGCTCTACCTGCTGTCTCTAAGAAGGAACTGCACTTTATATCCTAACCTTCCACTGACTTGCCCGGGAAAGCTGGGGCTAGAAGGGTGCCGGAAGGAACGCAGAAGTGCACACCGCAGAACCATGCTGAAGATTGCGTGTGGCTTCTCACGTGGTGTTCTTCTCAGGAGAAAGGAGAGGACTTTCTAGGACCTGTCTTTCAGCAGAACCTCCGTGCCCTTTCCAGGAAAAAAGTGCCTGTCACGCTCCCGGCCTCCTGGAACAGTGCTGCCGAAATCAGCAGTGCAGAGAGCCAGACCGGCACGGGAAGAGTGTTGGCTATAAGGTGAAGCGTGGAGGGAACTGGAACTGGCAAGTGGACAAAGCTCTGGCTCCTGTCTCGTAGAAGGAAGTGCACCTTTTTCCTCCTACCCTTCCCTTGCCTTGCCTGGGAGAGCTGGCGCTCGAAGCACGCTGGAAGGAAAACTGAAGTGGAAGCTGCCCGACCACCCTGAGGACTGTGTTTGGTTTCACACCTGATGTTCTTTTCAGGAGAACGTAGAGGGCGTTCCGGGACCTGTCTTTCAGCCAAACCTCAGTGCACTTTCCAGGGCAAAGTGCCTGTCCCTGTACAGGCCTCCGAGCGATGTGCTGCCCGAAATCAACAATGCAGAGAGGCAGATTGGGGTGTGAGAGGTATTGGATGGAAGTCCAAGCGTAGAGTGCACTGGCAAACGGACAAAGCTGTAGCTGCTTTCTCTGGGAAGGAAGGGCACTTTATATCCTAACCTTCCTTTGACTTGCCTGTGGGACAGTTGGACGTAAAAGCGTGCTTGAAGGTAAACTGAAGTAGAAACTGCCGGACCGTACTGCAGACTGCGAGTGGCCTCTCACGTGAGGTTCTTCTTAGGACCCAAAGGAGAGGAACAAGCAGAACCTTTCAGCAGAACTTCAGTGCCCTTTCGTAGCCAAAGCGCTAGTCACGGTGCAGGCCTCGTAGAAATGTGCTGCAGCAATCAGCCCTGGAGAGAGCCACACGGTGAGGTGACTTTCATTGCCTTTGTATGCATGAGTGCGTGCAGTGGACTCGCAAACTGACAACGGTCTTACCTGCTTGCTGTGAGAAGGAACTGCACTTTGCATCCGACCGTGCTTTCGCTTGCATGGGAGAACAGGCCCTAGAAGTGTGCTTGAAGGAAAACTGAAGTGGAAACTGCCGGACCATACTGAAGGCCGCCTTGGTCTTCTCACGTGTAGTTCTCCTCGGGAGATATTGGAGGACTTTCCAAGACCTGTCTTTCAGCAGAACCTCAATGCTCTTGCTCGGCCCAAGTACCAGTCAGCATATAGGCCTCAAAGAGATGTCCTGCAGAAATCAGCAATTCAGAAGGCCAGGTTGGGATGTGAATGATCCTGCAAGGGCGGCACAGACTGATGTGCCCTGGCAAACTGACAGAGCTCTACCTGCTGTCTCTAAGAAGGAACTGCACTTTATATCCTAACCTTCCACTGACTTGCCCGGGAAAGCTGGGGCTAGAAGGGTGCCGGAAGGAACGCAGAAGTGCACACCGCAGAACCATGCTGAAGATTGCGTGTGGCTTCTCACGTGGTGTTCTTCTCAGGAGAAAGGAGAGGACTTTCTAGGACCTGTCTTTCAGCAGAACCTCCGTGCCCTTTCCAGGAAAAAGTGCCTGTCACGCTCCCGGCCTCCTGGAACAGTGCTGCCGAAATCAGCAGTGCAGAGAGCCAGACCGGCACGGGAAGAGTGTTGGCTATAAGGTGAAGCGTGGAGGGAACTGGAACTGGCAAGTGGACAAAGCTCTGGCTCCTGTCTCGTAGAAGGAAGTGCACCTTTTCTCCTACCCTTCCCTTGCCTTGCCTGGGAGAGCTGGCGCTCGAAGCACGCTGGAAGGAAAACTGAAGTGGAAGCTGCCCGACCACCCTGAGGACTGTGTTTGGTTTCACACACTGATGTTCTTTTCAGGAGAACGTAGAGGGCGTTCCGGGACCTGTCTTTCAGCCAAACCTCAGTGCACTTTCCAGGGCAAAGTGCCTGTCCCTGTACAGGCCTCCGAGCGATGTGCTGCCGAAATCAACAATGCAGAGAGGCAGATTGGGGTGTGAGAGGTATTGGATGGAAGTCCAAGCGTAGAGTGCACTGGCAAACGGACAAAGCTGTAGCTGCTTTCTCTGGGAAGGAAGGGCACTTTATATCCTAACCTTCCTTTGACTTGCCTGTGGGACAGTTGGACGTAAAAGCGTGCTTGAAGGTAAACTGAAGTAGAAACTGCCGGACCGTACTGCAGACTGCGAGTGGCCTCTCACGTGAGGTTCTTCTTAGGACCCAAAGGAGAGGAACAAGCAGAACCTTTCAGCAGAACTTCAGTGCCCTTTCGTAGCCAAAGCGCTAGTCACGGTGCAGGCCTCGTAGAAATGTGCTGCAGCAATCAGCCCTGGAGAGAGCCACACGGTGAGGTGACTTTCATTGCCTTTGTATGCATGAGTGCGTGCAGTGGACTCGCAAACTGACAACGGTCTTACCTGCTTGCTGTGAGAAGGAACTGCACTTTGCATCCGACCGTGCTTTCGCTTGCATGGGAGAACAGGCCCTAGAAGTGTGCTTGAAGGAAAACTGAAGTGGAAACTGCCGGACCATACTGAAGGCCGCCTTGGTCTTCTCACGTGTAGTTCTCCTCGGGAGATATTGGAGGACTTTCCAAGACCTGTCTTTCAGCAGAACCTCAATGCTCTTGCTCGGCCCAAGTACCAGTCAGCATATAGGCCTCAAAGAGATGTCCTGCAGAAATCAGCAATTCAGAAGGCCAGGTTGGGATGTGAATGATCCTGCAAGGGCGGCACAGACTGATGTGCCCTGGCAAACTGACAGAGCTCTACCTGCTGTCTCTAAGAAGGAACTGCACTTTATATCCTAACCTTCCACTGACTTGCCCGGGAAAGCTGGGGCTAGAAGGGTGCCGGAAGGAACGCAGAAGTGCACACCGCAGAACCATGCTGAAGATTGCGTGTGGCTTCTCACGTGGTGTTCTTCTCAGGAGAAAGGAGAGACTTTCTAGGACCTGTCTTTCAGCAGAACCTCCGTGCCCTTTCCAGGAAAAAGTGCCTGTCACGCTCCCGGCCTCCTGGAACAGTGCTGCCGAAATCAGCAGTGCAGAGAGCCAGACCGGCACGGGAAGAGTGTTGGCTATAAGGTGAAGCGTGGAGGGAACTGGAACTGGCAAGTGGACAAAGCTCTGGCTCCTGTCTCGTAGAAGGAAGTGCACCTTTTCTCCTACCCTTCCCTTGCCTTGCCTGGGAGAGCTGGCGCTCGAAGCACGCTGGAAGGAAAACTGAAGTGGAAGCTGCCCGACCACCCTGAGGACTGTGTTTGGTTTCACACCTGATGTTCTTTTCAGGAGAACGTAGAGGGCGTTCCGGGACCTGTCTTTCAGCCAAACCTCAGTGCACTTTCCAGGGCAAAGTGCCTGTCCCTGTACAGGCCTCCGAGCGATGTGCTGCCGAAATCAACAATGCAGAGAGGCAGATTGGGGTGTGAGAGGTATTGGATGGAAGTCCAAGCGTAGAGTGCACTGGCAAACGGACAAAGCTGTAGCTGCTTTCTCTGGGAAGGAAGGGCACTTTATATCCTAACCTTCCTTTGACTTGCCTGTGGGACAGTTGGACGTAAAAGCGTGCTTGAAGGTAAACTGAAGTAGAAACTGCCGGACCGTACTGCAGACTGCGAGTGGCCTCTCACGTGAGGTTCTTCTTAGGACCCAAAGGAGAGGAACAAGCAGAACCTTTCAGCAGAACTTCAGTGCCCTTTCGTAGCCAAAGCGCTAGTCACGGTGCAGGCCTCGTAGAAATGTGCTGCAGCAATCAGCCCTGGAGAGAGCCACACGGTGAGGTGACTTTCATTGCCTTTGTATGCATGAGTGCGTGCAGTGGACTCGCAAACTGACAACGGTCTTACCTGCTTGCTGTGAGAAGGAACTGCACTTTGCATCCGACCGTGCTTTCGCTTGCATGGGAGAACAGGCCCTAGAAGTGTGCTTGAAGGAAAACTGAAGTGGAAACTGCCGGACCATACTGAAGGCCGCCTTGGTCTTCTCACGTGTAGTTCTCCTCGGGAGATATTGGAGGACTTTCCAAGACCTGTCTTTCAGCAGAACCTCAATGCTCTTGCTCGGCCCAAGTACCAGTCAGCATATAGGCCTCAAAGAGATGTCCTGCAGAAATCAGCAATTCAGAAGGCCAGGTTGGGATGTGAATGATCCTGCAAGGGCGGCACAGACTGATGTGCCCTGGCAAACTGACAGAGCTCTACCTGCTGTCTCTAAGAAGGAACTGCACTTTATATCCTAACCTTCCACTGACTTGCCCGGGAAAGCTGGGGCTAGAAGGGTGCCGGAAGGAACGCAGAAGTGCACACCGCAGAACCATGCTGAAGATTGCGTGTGGCTTCTCACGTGGTGTTCTTCTCAGGAGAAAGGAGAGGACTTTCTAGGACCTGTCTTTCAGCAGAACCTCCGTGCCCTTTCCAGGAAAAAGTGCCTGTCACGCTCCCGGCCCCTCCTGGAACAGTGCTGCCGAAATCAGCAGTGCAGAGAGCCAGACCGGCACGGGAAGAGTGTTGGCTATAAGGTGAAGCGTGGAGGGAACTGGAACTGGCAAGTGGACAAAGCTCTGGCTCCTGTCTCGTAGAAGGAAGTGCACCTTTTCTCCTACCCTTCCCTTGCCTTGCCTGGGAGAGCTGGCGCTCGAAGCACGCTGGAAGGAAAACTGAAGTGGAAGCTGCCCGACCACCCTGAGGACTGTGTTTGGTTTCACACCTGATGTTCTTTTCAGGAGAACGTAGAGGGCGTTCCGGGACCTGTCTTTCAGCCAAACCTCAGTGCACTTTCCAGGGCAAAGTGCCTGTCCCTGTACAGGCCTCCGAGCGATGTGCTGCCGAAATCAACAATGCAGAGAGGCAGATTGGGGTGTGAGAGGTATTGGATGGAAGTCCAAGCGTAGAGTGCACTGGCAAACGGACAAAGCTGTAGCTGCTTTCTCTGGGAAGGAAGGGCACTTTATATCCTAACCTTCCTTTGACTTGCCTGTGGGACAGTTGGACGTAAAAGCGTGCTTGAAGGTAAACTGAAGTAGAAACTGCCGGACCGTACTGCAGACTGCGAGTGGCCTCTCACGTGAGGTTCTTCTTAGGACCCAAAGGAGAGGAACAAGCAGAACCTTTCAGCAGAACTTCAGTGCCCTTTCGTAGCCAAAGCGCTAGTCACGGTGCAGGCCTCGTAGAAATGTGCTGCAGCAATCAGCCCTGGAGAGAGCCACACGGTGAGGTGACTTTCATTGCCTTTGTATGCATGAGTGCGTGCAGTGGACTCGCAAACTGACAACGGTCTTACCTGCTTGCTGTGAGAAGGAACTGCACTTTGCATCCGACCGTGCTTTCGCTTGCATGGGAGAACAGGCCCTAGAAGTGTGCTTGAAGGAAAACTGAAGTGGAAACTGCCGGACCATACTGAAGGCCGCCTTGGTCTTCTCACGTGTAGTTCTCCTCGGGAGATATTGGAGGACTTTCCAAGACCTGTCTTTCAGCAGAACCTCAATGCTCTTGCTCGGCCCAAGTACCAGTCAGCATATAGGCCTCAAAGAGATGTCCTGCAGAAATCAGCAATTCAGAAGGCCAGGTTGGGATGTGAATGATCCTGCAAGGGCGGCACAGACTGATGTGCCCTGGCAAACTGACAGAGCTCTACCTGCTGTCTCTAAGAAGGAACTGCACTTTATATCCTAACCTTCCACTGACTTGCCCGGGAAAGCTGGGGCTAGAAGGGTGCCGGAAGGAACGCAGAAGTGCACACCGCAGAACCATGCTGAAGATTGCGTGTGGCTTCTCACGTGGTGTTCTTCTCAGGAGAAAGGAGAGGACTTTCTAGGACCTGTCTTTCAGCAGAACCTCCGTGCCCTTTCCAGGAAAAAGTGCCTGTCACGCTCCCGGCCTCCTGGAACAGTGCTGCCGAAATCAGCAGTGCAGAGAGCCAGACCGGCACGGGAAGAGTGTTGGCTATAAGGTGAAGCGTGGAGGGAACTGGAACTGGCAAGTGGACAAAGCTCTGGCTCCTGTCTCGTAGAAGGAAGTGCACCTTTTCTCCTACCCTTCCCTTGCCTTGCCTGGGAGAGCTGGCGCTCGAAGCACGCTGGAAGGAAAACTGAAGTGGAAGCTGCCCGACCACCCTGAGGACTGTGTTTGGTTTCACACCTGATGTTCTTTTCAGGAGAACGTAGAGGGCGTTCCGGGACCTGTCTTTCAGCCAAACCTCAGTGCACTTTCCAGGGCAAAGTGCCTGTCCCTGTACAGGCCTCCGAGCGATGTGCTGCCGAAATCAACAATGCAGAGAGGCAGATTGGGGTGTGAGAGGTATTGGATGGAAGTCCAAGCGTAGAGTGCACTGGCAAACGGACAAAGCTGTAGCTGCTTTCTCTGGGAAGGAAGGGCACTTTATATCCTAACCTTCCTTTGACTTGCCTGTGGGACAGTTGGACGTAAAAGCGTGCTTGAAGGTAAACTGAAGTAGAAACTGCCGGACCGTACTGCAGACTGCGAGTGGCCTCTCACGTGAGGTTCTTCTTAGGACCCAAAGGAGAGGAACAAGCAGAACCTTTCAGCAGAACTTCAGTGCCCTTTCGTAGCCAAAGCGCTAGTCACGGTGCAGGCCTCGTAGAAATGTGCTGCAGCAATCAGCCCTGGAGAGAGCCACACGGTGAGGTGACTTTCATTGCCTTTGTATGCATGAGTGCGTGCAGTGGACTCGCAAACTGACAACGGTCTTACCTGCTTGCTGTGAGAAGGAACTGCACTTTGCATCCGACCGTGCTTTCGCTTGCATGGGAGAACAGGCCCTAGAAGTGTGCTTGAAGGAAAACTGAAGTGGAAACTGCCGGACCATACTGAAGGCCGCCTTGGTCTTCTCACGTGTAGTTCTCCTCGGGAGATATTGGAGGACTTTCCAAGACCTGTCTTTCAGCAGAACCTCAATGCTCTTGCTCGGCCCAAGTACCAGTCAGCATATAGGCCTCAAAGAGATGTCCTGCAGAAATCAGCAATTCAGAAGGCCAGGTTGGGATGTGAATGATCCTGCAAGGGCGGCACAGACTGATGTGCCCTGGCAAACTGACAGAGCTCTACCTGCTGTCTCTAAGAAGGAACTGCACTTTATATCCTAACCTTCCACTGACTTGCCCGGGAAAGCTGGGGCTAGAAGGGTGCCGGAAGGAACGCAGAAGTGCACACACACGCAGAACCATGCTGAAGATTGCGTGTGGCTTCTCACGTGGTGTTCTTCTCAGGAGAAAGGAGAGGACTTTCTAGGACCTGTCTTTCAGCAGAACCTCCGTGCCCTTTCCAGGAAAAAGTGCCTGTCACGCTCCCGGCCTCCTGGAACAGTGCTGCCGAAATCAGCAGTGCAGAGAGCCAGACCGGCACGGGAAGAGTGTTGGCTATAAGGTGAAGCGTGGAGGGAACTGGAACTGGCAAGTGGACAAAGCTCTGGCTCCTGTCTCGTAGAAGGAAGTGCACCTTTTCTCCTACCCTTCCCTTGCCTTGCCTGGGAGAGCTGGCGCTCGAAGCACGCTGGAAGGAAAACTGAAGTGGAAGCTGCCCGACCACCCTGAGGACTGTGTTTGGTTTCACACCTGATGTTCTTTTCAGGAGAACGTAGAGGGCGTTCCGGGACCTGTCTTTCAGCCAAACCTCAGTGCACTTTCCAGGGCAAAGTGCCTGTCCCTGTACAGGCCTCCGAGCGATGTGCTGCCGAAATCAACAATGCAGAGAGGCAGATTGGGGTGTGAGAGGTATTGGATGGAAGTCCAAGCGTAGAGTGCACTGGCAAACGGACAAAGCTGTAGCTGCTTTCTCTGGGAAGGAAGGGCACTTTATATCCTAACCTTCCTTTGACTTGCCTGTGGGACAGTTGGACGTAAAAGCGTGCTTGAAGGTAAACTGAAGTAGAAACTGCCGGACCGTACTGCAGACTGCGAGTGGCCTCTCACGTGAGGTTCTTCTTAGGACCCAAAGGAGAGGAACAAGCAGAACCTTTCAGCAGAACTTCAGTGCCCTTTCGTAGCCAAAGCGCTAGTCACGGTGCAGGCCTCGTAGAAATGTGCTGCAGCAATCAGCCCTGGAGAGAGCCACACGGTGAGGTGACTTTCATTGCCTTTGTATGCATGAGTGCGTGCAGTGGACTCGCAAACTGACAACGGTCTTACCTGCTTGCTGTGAGAAGGAACTGCACTTTGCATCCGACCGTGCTTTCGCTTGCATGGGAGAACAGGCCCTAGAAGTGTGCTTGAAGGAAAACTGAAGTGGAAACTGCCGGACCATACTGAAGGCCGCCTTGGTCTTCTCACGTGTAGTTCTCCTCGGGAGATATTGGAGGACTTTCCAAGACCTGTCTTTCAGCAGAACCTCAATGCTCTTGCTCGGCCCAAGTACCAGTCAGCATATAGGCCTCAAAGAGATGTCCTGCAGAAATCAGCAATTCAGAAGGCCAGGTTGGGATGTGAATGATCCTGCAAGGGCGGCACAGACTGATGTGCCCTGGCAAACTGACAGAGCTCTACCTGCTGTCTCTAAGAAGGAACTGCACTTTATATCCTAACCTTCCACTGACTTGCCCGGGAAAGCTGGGGCTAGAAGGGTGCCGGAAGGAACGCAGAAGGGCACACCGCAGAACCATGCTGAAGATTGCGTGTGGCTTCTCACGTGGTGTTCTTCTCAGGAGAAAGGAGAGGACTTTCTAGGACCTGTCTTTCAGCAGAACCTCCGTGCCCTTTCCAGGAAAAAGTGCCTGTCACGCTCCCGGCCTCCTGGAACAGTGCTGCCGAAATCAGCAGTGCAGAGAGCCAGACCGGCACGGGAAGAGTGTTGGCTATAAGGTGAAGCGTGGAGGGAACTGGAACTGGCAAGTGGACAAAGCTCTGGCTCCTGTCTCGTAGAAGGAAGTGCACCTTTTCTCCTACCCTTCCCTTGCCTTGCCTGGGAGAGCTGGCGCTCGAAGCACGCTGGAAGGAAAACTGAAGTGGAAGCTGCCCGACCACCCTGAGGACTGTGTTTGGTTTCACACCTGATGTTCTTTTCAGGAGAACGTAGAGGGCGTTCCGGGACCTGTCTTTCAGCCAAACCTCAGTGCACTTTCCAGGGCAAAGTGCCTGTCCCTGTACAGGCCTCCGAGCGATGTGCTGCCGAAATCAACAATGCAGAGAGGCAGATTGGGGTGTGAGAGGTATTGGATGGAAGTCCAAGCGTAGAGTGCACTGGCAAACGGACAAAGCTGTAGCTGCTTTCTCTGGGAAGGAAGGGCACTTTATATCCTAACCTTCCTTTGACTTGCCTGTGGGACAGTTGGACGTAAAAGCGTGCTTGAAGGTAAACTGAAGTAGAAACTGCCGGACCGTACTGCAGACTGCGAGTGGCCTCTCACGTGAGGTTCTTCTTAGGACCCAAAGGAGAGGAACAAGCAGAACCTTTCAGCAGAACTTCAGTGCCCTTTCGTAGCCAAAGCGCTAGTCACGGTGCAGGCCTCGTAGAAATGTGCTGCAGCAATCAGCCCTGGAGAGAGCCACACGGTGAGGTGACTTTCATTGCCTTTGTATGCATGAGTGCGTGCAGTGGACTCGCAAACTGACAACGGTCTTACCTGCTTGCTGTGAGAAGGAACTGCACTTTGCATCCGACCGTGCTTTCGCTTGCATGGGAGAACAGGCCCTAGAAGTGTGCTTGAAGGAAAACTGAAGTGGAAACTGCCGGACCATACTGAAGGCCGCCTTGGTCTTCTCACGTGTAGTTCTCCTCGGGAGATATTGGAGGACTTTCCAAGACCTGTCTTTCAGCAGAACCTCAATGCTCTTGCTCGGCCCAAGTACCAGTCAGCATATAGGCCTCAAAGAGATGTCCTGCAGAAATCAGCAATTCAGAAGGCCAGGTTGGGATGTGAATGATCCTGCAAGGGCGGCACAGACTGATGTGCCCTGGCAAACTGACAGAGCTCTACCTGCTGTCTCTAAGAAGGAACTGCACTTTATATCCTAACCTTCCACTGACTTGCCCGGGAAAGCTGGGGCTAGAAGGGTGCCGGAAGGAACGCAGAAGGGCACACCGCAGAACCATGCTGAAGATTGCGTGTGGCTTCTCACGTGGTGTTCTTCTCAGGAGAAAGGAGAGGACTTTCTAGGACCTGTCTTTCAGCAGAACCTCCGTGCCCTTTCCAGGAAAAAGTGCCTGTCACGCTCCCGGCCTCCTGGAACAGTGCTGCCGAAAAATCAGCAGTGCAGAGAGCCAGACCGGCACGGGAAGAGTGTTGGCTATAAGGTGAAGCGTGGAGGGAACTGGAACTGGCAAGTGGACAAAGCTCTGGCTCCTGTCTCGTAGAAGGAAGTGCACCTTTTCTCCTACCCTTCCCTTGCCTTGCCTGGGAGAGCTGGCGCTCGAAGCACGCTGGAAGGAAAACTGAAGTGGAAGCTGCCCGACCACCCTGAGGACTGTGTTTGGTTTCACACCTGATGTTCTTTTCAGGAGAACGTAGAGGGCGTTCCGGGACCTGTCTTTCAGCCAAACCTCAGTGCACTTTCCAGGGCAAAGTGCCTGTCCCTGTACAGGCCTCCGAGCGATGTGCTGCCGAAATCAACAATGCAGAGAGGCAGATTGGGGTGTGAGAGGTATTGGATGGAAGTCCAAGCGTAGAGTGCACTGGCAAACGGACAAAGCTGTAGCTGCTTTCTCTGGGAAGGAAGGGCACTTTATATCCTAACCTTCCTTTGACTTGCCTGTGGGACAGTTGGACGTAAAAGCGTGCTTGAAGGTAAACTGAAGTAGAAACTGCCGGACCGTACTGCAGACTGCGAGTGGCCTCTCACGTGAGGTTCTTCTTAGGACCCAAAGGAGAGGAACAAGCAGAACCTTTCAGCAGAACTTCAGTGCCCTTTCGTAGCCAAAGCGCTAGTCACGGTGCAGGCCTCGTAGAAATGTGCTGCAGCAATCAGCCCTGGAGAGAGCCACACGGTGAGGTGACTTTCATTGCCTTTGTATGCATGAGTGCGTGCAGTGGACTCGCAAACTGACAACGGTCTTACCTGCTTGCTGTGAGAAGGAACTGCACTTTGCATCCGACCGTGCTTTCGCTTGCATGGGAGAACAGGCCCTAGAAGTGTGCTTGAAGGAAAACTGAAGTGGAAACTGCCGGACCATACTGAAGGCCGCCTTGGTCTTCTCACGTGTAGTTCTCCTCGGGAGATATTGGAGGACTTTCCAAGACCTGTCTTTCAGCAGAACCTCAATGCTCTTGCTCGCCCAAGTACCAGTCAGCATATAGGCCTCAAAGAGATGTCCTGCAGAAATCAGCAATTCAGAAGGCCAGGTTGGGATGTGAATGATCCTGCAAGGGCGGCACAGACTGATGTGCCCTGGCAAACTGACAGAGCTCTACCTGCTGTCTCTAAGAAGGAACTGCACTTTATATCCTAACCTTCCACTGACTTGCCCGGGAAAGCTGGGGCTAGAAGGGTGCCGGAAGGAACGCAGAAGTGCACACCGCAGAACCATGCTGAAGATTGCGTGTGGCTTCTCACGTGGTGTTCTTCTCAGGAGAAAGGAGAGGACTTTCTAGGACCTGTCTTTCAGCAGAACCTCCGTGCCCTTTCCAGGAAAAAGTGCCTGTCACGCTCCCGGCCTCCTGGAACAGTGCTGCCGAAATCAGCAGTGCAGAGAGCCAGACCGGCACGGGAAGAGTGTTGGCTATAAGGTGAAGCGTGGAGGGAACTGGAACTGGCAAGTGGACAAAGCTCTGGCTCCTGTCTCGTAGAAGGAAGTGCACCTTTTCTCCTACCCTTCCCTTGCCTTGCCTGGGAGAGCTGGCGCTCGAAGCACGCTGGAAGGAAAACTGAAGTGGAAGCTGCCCGACCACCCTGAGGACTGTGTTTGGTTTCACACCTGATGTTCTTTTCAGGAGAACGTAGAGGGCGTTCCGGGACCTGTCTTTCAGCCAAACCTCAGTGCACTTTCCAGGGCAAAGTGCCTGTCCCTGTACAGGCCTCCGAGCGATGTGCTGCCGAAATCAACAATGCAGAGAGGCAGATTGGGGTGTGAGAGGTATTGGATGGAAGTCCAAGCGTAGAGTGCACTGGCAAACGGACAAAGCTGTAGCTGCTTTCTCTGGGAAGGAAGGGCACTTTATATCCTAACCTTCCTTTGACTTGCCTGTGGGACAGTTGGACGTAAAAGCGTGCTTGAAGGTAAACTGAAGTAGAAACTGCCGGACCGTACTGCAGACTGCGAGTGGCCTCTCACGTGAGGTTCTTCTTAGGACCCAAAGGAGAGGAACAAGCAGAACCTTTCAGCAGAACTTCAGTGCCCTTTCGTAGCCAAAGCGCTAGTCACGGTGCAGGCCTCGTAGAAATGTGCTGCAGCAATCAGCCCTGGAGAGAGCCACACGGTGAGGTGACTTTCATTGCCTTTGTATGCATGAGTGCGTGCAGTGGACTCGCAAACTGACAACGGTCTTACCTGCTTGCTGTGAGAAGGAACTGCACTTTGCATCCGACCGTGCTTTCGCTTGCATGGGAGAACAGGCCCTAGAAGTGTGCTTGAAGGAAAACTGAAGTGGAAACTGCCGGACCATACTGAAGGCCGCCTTGGTCTTCTCACGTGTAGTTCTCCTCGGGAGATATTGGAGGACTTTCCAAGACCTGTCTTTCAGCAGAACCTCAATGCTCTTGCTCGGCCCAAGTACCAGTCAGCATATAGGCCTCAAAGAGATGTCCTGCAGAAATCAGCAATTCAGAAGGCCAGGTTGGGATGTGAATGATCCTGCAAGGGCGGCACAGACTGATGTGCCCTGGCAAACTGACAGAGCTCTACCTGCTGTCTCTAAGAAGGAACTGCACTTTATATCCTAACCTTCCACTGACTTGCCCGGGAAAGCTGGGGCTAGAAGGGTGCCGGAAGGAACGCAGAAGGGCACACCCACGCAGAACCATGCTGAAGATTGCGTGTGGCTTCTCACGTGGTGTGTTCTTCTCAGGAGAAAGGAGAGGACTTTCTAGGACCTGTCTTTCAGCAGAACCTCCGTGCCCTTTCCAGGAAAAAGTGCCTGTCACGCTCCCGGCCTCCTGGAACAGTGCTGCCGAAATCAGCAGTGCAGAGAGCCAGACCGGCACGGGAAGAGTGTTGGCTATAAGGTGAAGCGTGGAGGGAACTGGAACTGGCAAGTGGACAAAGCTCTGGCTCCTGTCTCGTAGAAGGAAGTGCACCTTTTCTCCTACCCTTCCCTTGCCTTGCCTGGGAGAGCTGGCGCTCGAAGCACGCTGGAAGGAAAACTGAAGTGGAAGCTGCCCGACCACCCTGAGGACTGTGTTTGGTTTCACACCTGATGTTCTTTTCAGGAGAACGTAGAGGGCGTTCCGGGACCTGTCTTTCAGCCAAACCTCAGTGCACTTTCCAGGGCAAAGTGCCTGTCCCTGTACAGGCCTCCGAGCGATGTGCTGCCGAAATCAACAATGCAGAGAGGCAGATTGGGGTGTGAGAGGTATTGGATGGAAGTCCAAGCGTAGAGTGCACTGGCAAACGGACAAAGCTGTAGCTGCTTTCTCTGGGAAGGAAGGGCACTTTATATCCTAACCTTCCTTTGACTTGCCTGTGGGACAGTTGGACGTAAAAGCGTGCTTGAAGGTAAACTGAAGTAGAAACTGCCGGACCGTACTGCAGACTGCGAGTGGCCTCTCACGTGAGGTTCTTCTTAGGACCCAAAGGAGAGGAACAAGCAGAACCTTTCAGCAGAACTTCAGTGCCCTTTCGTAGCCAAAGCGCTAGTCACGGTGCAGGCCTCGTAGAAATGTGCTGCAGCAATCAGCCCTGGAGAGAGCCACACGGTGAGGTGACTTTCATTGCCTTTGTATGCATGAGTGCGTGCAGTGGACTCGCAAACTGACAACGGTCTTACCTGCTTGCTGTGAGAAGGAACTGCACTTTGCATCCGACCGTGCTTTCGCTTGCATGGAGAACAGGCCCTAGAAGTGTGCTTGAAGGAAAACTGAAGTGGAAACTGCCGGACCATACTGAAGGCCGCCTTGGTCTTCTCACGTGTAGTTCTCCTCGGGAGATATTGGAGGACTTTCCAAGACCTGTCTTTCAGCAGAACCTCAATGCTCTTGCTCGGCCCAAGTACCAGTCAGCATATAGGCCTCAAAGAGATGTCCTGCAGAAATCAGCAATTCAGAAGGCCAGGTTGGGATGTGAATGATCCTGCAAGGGCGGCACAGACTGATGTGCCCTGGCAAACTGACAGAGCTCTACCTGCTGTCTCTAAGAAGGAACTGCACTTTATATCCTAACCTTCCACTGACTTGCCCGGGAAAGCTGGGGCTAGAAGGGTGCCGGAAGGAACGCAGAAGTGCACACCGCAGAACCATGCTGAAGATTGCGTGTGGCTTCTCACGTGGTGTTCTTCTCAGGAGAAAGGAGAGGACTTTCTAGGACCTGTCTTTCAGCAGAACCTCCGTGCCCTTTCCAGGAAAAAGTGCCTGTCACGCTCCCGGCCTCCTGGAACAGTGCTGCCGAAATCAGCAGTGCAGAGAGCCAGACCGGCACGGGAAGAGTGTTGGCTATAAGGTGAAGCGTGGAGGGAACTGGAACTGGCAAGTGGACAAAGCTCTGGCTCCTGTCTCGTAGAAGGAAGTGCACCTTTTCTCCTACCCTTCCCTTGCCTTGCCTGGGAGAGCTGGCGCTCGAAGCACGCTGGAAGGAAAACTGAAGTGGAAGCTGCCCGACCACCCTGAGGACTGTGTTTGGTTTCACACCTGATGTTCTTTTCAGGAGAACGTAGAGGGCGTTCCGGGACCTGTCTTTCAGCCAAACCTCAGTGCACTTTCCAGGGCAAAGTGCCTGTCCCTGTACAGGCCTCCGAGCGATGTGCTGCCGAAATCAACAATGCAGAGAGGCAGATTGGGGTGTGAGAGGTATTGGATGGAAGTCCAAGCGTAGAGTGCACTGGCAAACGGACAAAGCTGTAGCTGCTTTCTCTGGGAAGGAAGGGCACTTTATATCCTAACCTTCCTTTGACTTGCCTGTGGGACAGTTGGACGTAAAAGCGTGCTTGAAGGTAAACTGAAGTAGAAACTGCCGGACCGTACTGCAGACTGCGAGTGGCCTCTCACGTGAGGTTCTTCTTAGGACCCAAAGGAGAGGAACAAGCAGAACCTTTCAGCAGAACTTCAGTGCCCTTTCGTAGCCAAAGCGCTAGTCACGGTGCAGGCCTCGTAGAAATGTGCTGCAGCAATCAGCCCTGGAGAGAGCCACACGGTGAGGTGACTTTCATTGCCTTTGTATGCATGAGTGCGTGCAGTGGACTCGCAAACTGACAACGGTCTTACCTGCTTGCTGTGAGAAGGAACTGCACTTTGCATCCGACCGTGCTTTCGCTTGCATGGGAGAACAGGCCCTAGAAGTGTGCTTGAAGGAAAACTGAAGTGGAAACTGCCGGACCATACTGAAGGCCGCCTTGGTCTTCTCACGTGTAGTTCTCCTCGGGAGATATTGGAGGACTTTCCAAGACCTGTCTTTCAGCAGAACCTCAATGCTCTTGCTCGGCCCAAGTACCAGTCAGCATATAGGCCTCAAAGAGATGTCCTGCAGAAATCAGCAATTCAGAAGGCCAGGTTGGGATGTGAATGATCCTGCAAGGGCGGCACAGACTGATGTGCCCTGGCAAACTGACAGAGCTCTACCTGCTGTCTCTAAGAAGGAACTGCACTTTATATCCTAACCTTCCACTGACTTGCCCGGGAAAGCTGGGGCTAGAAGGGTGCCGGAAGGAACGCAGAAGTGCACACCGCAGAACCATGCTGAAGATTGCGTGTGGCTTCTCACGTGGTGTTCTTCTCAGGAGAAAGGAGAGGACTTTCTAGGACCTGTCTTTCAGCAGAACCTCCGTGCCCTTTCCAGGAAAAAGTGCCTGTCACGCTCCCGGCCTCCTGGAACAGTGCTGCCGAAATCAGCAGTGCAGAGAGCCAGACCGGCACGGGAAGAGTGTTGGCTATAAGGTGAAGCGTGGAGGGAACTGGAACTGGCAAGTGGACAAAGCTCTGGCTCCTGTCTCGTAGAAGGAAGTGCACCTTTTCTCCTACCCTTCCCTTGCCTTGCCTGGGAGAGCTGGCGCTCGAAGCACGCTGGAAGGAAAACTGAAGTGGAAGCTGCCCGACCACCCTGAGGACTGTGTTTGGTTTCACACCTGATGTTCTTTTCAGGAGAACGTAGAGGGCGTTCCGGGACCTGTCTTTCAGCCAAACCTCAGTGCACTTTCCAGGGCAAAGTGCCTGTCCCTGTACAGGCCTCCGAGCGATGTGCTGCCGAAATCAACAATGCAGAGAGGCAGATTGGGGTGTGAGAGGTATTGGATGGAAGTCCAAGCGTAGAGTGCACTGGCAAACGGACAAAGCTGTAGCTGCTTTCTCTGGGAAGGAAGGGCACTTTATATCCTAACCTTCCTTTGACTTGCCTGTGGGACAGTTGGACGTAAAAGCGTGCTTGAAGGTAAACTGAAGTAGAAACTGCCGGACCGTACTGCAGACTGCGAGTGGCCTCTCACGTGAGGTTCTTCTTAGGACCCAAAGGAGAGGAACAAGCAGAACCTTTCAGCAGAACTTCAGTGCCCTTTCGTAGCCAAAGCGCTAGTCACGGTGCAGGCCTCGTAGAAATGTGCTGCAGCAATCAGCCCTGGAGAGAGCCACACGGTGAGGTGACTTTCATTGCCTTTGTATGCATGAGTGCGTGCAGTGGACTCGCAAACTGACAACGGTCTTACCTGCTTGCTGTGAGAAGGAACTGCACTTTGCATCCGACCGACCGTGCTTTCGCTTGCATGGGAGAACAGGCCCTAGAAGTGTGCTTGAAGGAAAACTGAAGTGGAAACTGCCGGACCATACTGAAGGCCGCCTTGGTCTTCTCACGTGTAGTTCTCCTCGGGAGATATTGGAGGACTTTCCAAGACCTGTCTTTCAGCAGAACCTCAATGCTCTTGCTCGGCCCAAGTACCAGTCAGCATATAGGCCTCAAAGAGATGTCCTGCAGAAATCAGCAATTCAGAAGGCCAGGTTGGGATGTGAATGATCCTGCAAGGGCGGCACAGACTGATGTGCCCTGGCAAACTGACAGAGCTCTACCTGCTGTCTCTAAGAAGGAACTGCACTTTATATCCTAACCTTCCACTGACTTGCCCGGGAAAGCTGGGGCTAGAAGGGTGCCGGAAGGAACGCAGAAGGGCACACCGCAGAACCATGCTGAAGATTGCGTGTGGCTTCTCACGTGGTGTTCTTCTCAGGAGAAAGGAGAGGACTTTCTAGGACCTGTCTTTCAGCAGAACCTCCGTGCCCTTTCCAGGAAAAAGTGCCTGTCACGCTCCCGGCCTCCTGGAACAGTGCTGCCGAAATCAGCAGTGCAGAGAGCCAGACCGGCACGGGAAGAGTGTTGGCTATAAGGTGAAGCGTGGAGGGAACTGGAACTGGCAAGTGGACAAAGCTCTGGCTCCTGTCTCGTAGAAGGAAGTGCACCTTTTCTCCTACCCTTCCCTTGCCTTGCCTGGGAGAGCTGGCGCTCGAAGCACGCTGGAAGGAAAACTGAAGTGGAAGCTGCCCGACCACCCTGAGGACTGTGTTTGGTTTCACACCTGATGTTCTTTTCAGGAGAACGTAGAGGGCGTTCCGGGACCTGTCTTTCAGCCAAACCTCAGTGCACTTTCCAGGGCAAAGTGCCTGTCCCTGTACAGGCCTCCGAGCGATGTGCTGCCGAAATCAACAATGCAGAGAGGCAGATTGGGGTGTGAGAGGTATTGGATGGAAGTCCAAGCGTAGAGTGCACTGGCAAACGGACAAAGCTGTAGCTGCTTTCTCTGGGAAGGAAGGGCACTTTATATCCTAACCTTCCTTTGACTTGCCTGTGGGACAGTTGGACGTAAAAGCGTGCTTGAAGGTAAACTGAAGTAGAAACTGCCGGACCGTACTGCAGACTGCGAGTGGCCTCTCACGTGAGGTTCTTCTTAGGACCCAAAGGAGAGGAACAAGCAGAACCTTTCAGCAGAACTTCAGTGCCCTTTCGTAGCCAAAGCGCTAGTCACGGTGCAGGCCTCGTAGAAATGTGCTGCAGCAATCAGCCCTGGAGAGAGCCACACGGTGAGGTGACTTTCATTGCCTTTGTATGCATGAGTGCGTGCAGTGGACTCGCAAACTGACAACGGTCTTACCTGCTTGCTGTGAGAAGGAACTGCACTTTGCATCCGACCGTGCTTTCGCTTGCATGGGAGAACAGGCCCTAGAAGTGTGCTTGAAGGAAAACTGAAGTGGAAACTGCCGGACCATACTGAAGGCCGCCTTGGTCTTCTCACGTGTAGTTCTCCTCGGGAGATATTGGAGGACTTTCCAAGACCTGTCTTTCAGCAGAACCTCAATGCTCTTGCTCGGCCCAAGTACCAGTCAGCATATAGGCCTCAAAGAGATGTCCTGCAGAAATCAGCAATTCAGAAGGCCAGGTTGGGATGTGAATGATCCTGCAAGGGCGGCACAGACTGATGTGCCCTGGCAAACTGACAGAGCTCTACCTGCTGTCTCTAAGAAGGAACTGCACTTTATATCCTAACCTTCCACTGACTTGCCCGGGAAAGCTGGGGCTAGAAGGGTGCCGGAAGGAACGCAGAAGGGCACACCGCAGAACCATGCTGAAGATTGCGTGTGGCTTCTCACGTGGTGTTCTTCTCAGGAGAAAGGAGAGGACTTTCTAGGACCTGTCTTTCAGCAGAACCTCCGTGCCCTTTCCAGGAAAAAGTGCCTGTCACGCTCCCGGCCTCCTGGAACAGTGCTGCCGAAATCAGCAGTGCAGAGAGCCAGACCGGCACGGGAAGAGTGTTGGCTATAAGGTGAAGCGTGGAGGGAACTGGAACTGGCAAGTGGACAAAGCTCTGGCTCCTGTCTCGTAGAAGGAAGTGCACCTTTTCTCCTACCCTTCCCTTGCCTTGCCTGGAGAGCTGGCGCTCGAAGCACGCTGGAAGGAAAACTGAAGTGGAAGCTGCCCGACCACCCTGAGGACTGTGTTTGGTTTCACACCTGATGTTCTTTTCAGGAGAACGTAGAGGGCGTTCCGGGACCTGTCTTTCAGCCAAACCTCAGTGCACTTTCCAGGGCAAAGTGCCTGTCCCTGTACAGGCCTCCGAGCGATGTGCTGCCGAAATCAACAATGCAGAGAGGCAGATTGGGGTGTGAGAGGTATTGGATGGAAGTCCAAGCGTAGAGTGCACTGGCAAACGGACAAAGCTGTAGCTGCTTTCTCTGGGAAGGAAGGGCACTTTATATCCTAACCTTCCTTTGACTTGCCTGTGGGACAGTTGGACGTAAAAGCGTGCTTGAAGGTAAACTGAAGTAGAAACTGCCGGACCGTACTGCAGACTGCGAGTGGCCTCTCACGTGAGGTTCTTCTTAGGACCCAAAGGAGAGGAACAAGCAGAACCTTTCAGCAGAACTTCAGTGCCCTTTCGTAGCCAAAGCGCTAGTCACGGTGCAGGCCTCGTAGAAATGTGCTGCAGCAATCAGCCCTGGAGAGAGCCACACGGTGAGGTGACTTTCATTGCCTTTGTATGCATGAGTGCGTGCAGTGGACTCGCAAACTGACAACGGTCTTACCTGCTTGCTGTGAGAAGGAACTGCACTTTGCATCCGACCGTGCTTTCGCTTGCATGGGAGAACAGGCCCTAGAAGTGTGCTTGAAGGAAAACTGAAGTGGAAACTGCCGGACCATACTGAAGGCCGCCTTGGTCTTCTCACGTGTAGTTCTCCTCGGGAGATATTGGAGGACTTTCCAAGACCTGTCTTTCAGCAGAACCTCAATGCTCTTGCTCGGCCCAAGTACCAGTCAGCATATAGGCCTCAAAGAGATGTCCTGCAGAAATCAGCAATTCAGAAGGCCAGGTTGGGATGTGAATGATCCTGCAAGGGCGGCACAGACTGATGTGCCCTGGCAAACTGACAGAGCTCTACCTGCTGTCTCTAAGAAGGAACTGCACTTTATATCCTAACCTTCCACTGACTTGCCCGGGAAAGCTGGGGCTAGAAGGGTGCCGGAAGGAACGCAGAAGTGCACACCGCAGAACCATGCTGAAGATTGCGTGTGGCTTCTCACGTGGTGTTCTTCTCAGGAGAAAGGAGAGGACTTTCTAGGACCTGTCTTTCAGCAGAACCTCCGTGCCCTTTCCAGGAAAAAGTGCCTGTCACGCTCCCGGCCTCCTGGAACAGTGCTGCCGAAATCAGCAGTGCAGAGAGCCAGACCGGCACGGGAAGAGTGTTGGCTATAAGGTGAAGCGTGGAGGGAACTGGAACTGGCAAGTGGACAAAGCTCTGGCTCCTGTCTCGTAGAAGGAAGTGCACCTTTTCTCCTACCCTTCCCTTGCCTTGCCTTGCCTGGGAGAGCTGGCGCTCGAAGCACGCTGGAAGGAAAACTGAAGTGGAAGCTGCCCGACCACCCTGAGGACTGTGTTTGGTTTCACACCTGATGTTCTTTTCAGGAGAACGTAGAGGGCGTTCCGGGACCTGTCTTTCAGCCAAACCTCAGTGCACTTTCCAGGGCAAAGTGCCTGTCCCTGTACAGGCCTCCGAGCGATGTGCTGCCGAAATCAACAATGCAGAGAGGCAGATTGGGGTGTGAGAGGTATTGGATGGAAGTCCAAGCGTAGAGTGCACTGGCAAACGGACAAAGCTGTAGCTGCTTTCTCTGGGAAGGAAGGGCACTTTATATCCTAACCTTCCTTTGACTTGCCTGTGGGACAGTTGGACGTAAAAGCGTGCTTGAAGGTAAACTGAAGTAGAAACTGCCGGACCGTACTGCAGACTGCGAGTGGCCTCTCACGTGAGGTTCTTCTTAGGACCCAAAGGAGAGGAACAAGCAGAACCTTTCAGCAGAACTTCAGTGCCCTTTCGTAGCCAAAGCGCTAGTCACGGTGCAGGCCTCGTAGAAATGTGCTGCAGCAATCAGCCCTGGAGAGAGCCACACGGTGAGGTGACTTTCATTGCCTTTGTATGCATGAGTGCGTGCAGTGGACTCGCAAACTGACAACGGTCTTACCTGCTTGCTGTGAGAAGGAACTGCACTTTGCATCCGACCGTGCTTTCGCTTGCATGGGAGAACAGGCCCTAGAAGTGTGCTTGAAGGAAAACTGAAGTGGAAACTGCCGGACCATACTGAAGGCCGCCTTGGTCTTCTCACGTGTAGTTCTCCTCGGGAGATATTGGAGGACTTTCCAAGACCTGTCTTTCAGCAGAACCTCAATGCTCTTGCTCGGCCCAAGTACCAGTCAGCATATAGGCCTCAAAGAGATGTCCTGCAGAAATCAGCAATTCAGAAGGCCAGGTTGGGATGTGAATGATCCTGCAAGGGCGGCACAGACTGATGTGCCCTGGCAAACTGACAGAGCTCTACCTGCTGTCTCTAAGAAGGAACTGCACTTTATATCCTAACCTTCCACTGACTTGCCCGGGAAAGCTGGGGCTAGAAGGGTGCCGGAAGGAACGCAGAAGTGCACACCGCAGAACCATGCTGAAGATTGCGTGTGGCTTCTCACGTGGTGTTCTTCTCAGGAGAAAGGAGAGGACTTTCTAGGACCTGTCTTTCAGCAGAACCTCCGTGCCCTTTCCAGGAAAAAGTGCCTGTCACGCTCCCGGCCTCCTGGAACAGTGCTGCCGAAATCAGCAGTGCAGAGAGCCAGACCGGCACGGGAAGAGTGTTGGCTATAAGGTGAAGCGTGGAGGGAACTGGAACTGGCAAGTGGACAAAGCTCTGGCTCCTGTCTCGTAGAAGGAAGTGCACCTTTTCTCCTACCCTTCCCTTGCCTTGCCTGGGAGAGCTGGCGCTCGAAGCACGCTGGAAGGAAAACTGAAGTGGAAGCTGCCCGACCACCCTGAGGACTGTGTTTGGTTTCACACCTGATGTTCTTTTCAGGAGAACGTAGAGGGCGTTCCGGGACCTGTCTTTCAGCCAAACCTCAGTGCACTTTCCAGGGCAAAGTGCCTGTCCCTGTACAGGCCTCCGAGCGATGTGCTGCCGAAATCAACAATGCAGAGAGGCAGATTGGGGTGTGAGAGGTATTGGATGGAAGTCCAAGCGTAGAGTGCACTGGCAAACGGACAAAGCTGTAGCTGCTTTCTCTGGGAAGGAAGGGCACTTTATATCCTAACCTTCCTTTGACTTGCCTGTGGGACAGTTGGACGTAAAAGCGTGCTTGAAGGTAAACTGAAGTAGAAACTGCCGGACCGTACTGCAGACTGCGAGTGGCCTCTCACGTGAGGTTCTTCTTAGGACCCAAAGGAGAGGAACAAGCAGAACCTTTCAGCAGAACTTCAGTGCCCTTTCGTAGCCAAAGCGCTAGTCACGGTGCAGGCCTCGTAGAAATGTGCTGCAGCAATCAGCCCTGGAGAGAGCCACACGGTGAGGTGACTTTCATTGCCTTTGTATGCATGAGTGCGTGCAGTGGACTCGCAAACTGACAACGGTCTTACCTGCTTGCTGTGAGAAGGAACTGCACTTTGCATCCGACCGTGCTTTCGCTTGCATGGGAGAACAGGCCCTAGAAGTGTGCTTGAAGGAAAACTGAAGTGGAAACTGCCGGACCATACTGAAGGCCGCCTTGGTCTTCTCACGTGTAGTTCTCCTCGGGAGATATTGGAGGACTTTCCAAGACCTGTCTTTCAGCAGAACCTCAATGCTCTTGCTCGGCCCAAGTACCAGTCAGCATATAGGCCTCAAAGAGATGTCCTGCAGAAATCAGCAATTCAGAAGGCCAGGTTGGGATGTGAATGATCCTGCAAGGGCGGCACAGACTGATGTGCCCTGGCAAACTGACAGAGCTCTACCTGCTGTCTCTAAGAAGGAACTGCACTTTATATCCTAACCTTCCACTGACTTGCCCGGGAAAGCTGGGGCTAGAAGGGTGCCGGAAGGAACGCAGAAGTGCACACCGCAGAACCATGCTGAAGATTGCGTGTGGCTTCTCACGTGGTGTTCTTCTCAGGAGAAAGGAGAGGACTTTCTAGGACCTGTCTTTCAGCAGAACCTCCGTGCCCTTTCCAGGAAAAAGTGCCTGTCACGCTCCCGGCCTCCTGGAACAGTGCTGCCGAAATCAGCAGTGCAGAGAGCCAGACCGGCACGGGAAGAGTGTTGGCTATAAGGTGAAGCGTGGAGGGAACTGGAACTGGCAAGTGGACAAAGCTCTGGCTCCTGTCTCGTAGAAGGAAGTGCACCTTTTCTCCTACCCTTCCCTTGCCTTGCCTGGGAGAGCTGGCGCTCGAAGCACGCTGGAAGGAAAACTGAAGTGGAAGCTGCCCGACCACCCTGAGGACTGTGTTTGGTTTCACACCTGATGTTCTTTTCAGGAGAACGTAGAGGGCGTTCCGGGACCTGTCTTTCAGCCAAACCTCAGTGCACTTTCCAGGGCAAAGTGCCTGTCCCTGTACAGGCCTCCGAGCGATGTGCTGCCGAAATCAACAATGCAGAGAGGCAGATTGGGGTGTGAGAGGTATTGGATGGAAGTCCAAGCGTAGAGTGCACTGGCAAACGGACAAAGCTGTAGCTGCTTTCTCTGGGAAGGAAGGGCACTTTATATCCTAACCTTCCTTTGACTTGCCTGTGGGACAGTTGGACGTAAAAGCGTGCTTGAAGGTAAACTGAAGTAGAAACTGCCGGACCGTACTGCAGACTGCGAGTGGCCTCTCACGTGAGGTTCTTCTTAGGACCCAAAGGAGAGGAACAAGCAGAACCTTTCAGCAGAACTTCAGTGCCCTTTCGTAGCCAAAGCGCTAGTCACGGTGCAGGCCTCGTAGAAATGTGCTGCAGCAATCAGCCCTGGAGAGAGCCACACGGTGAGGTGACTTTCATTGCCTTTGTATGCATGAGTGCGTGCAGTGGACTCGCAAACTGACAACGGTCTTACCTGCTTGCTGTGAGAAGGAACTGCACTTTGCATCCGACCGTGCTTTCGCTTGCATGGGAGAACAGGCCCTAGAAGTGTGCTTGAAGGAAAACTGAAGTGGAAACTGCCGGACCATACTGAAGGCCGCCTTGGTCTTCTCACGTGTAGTTCTCCTCGGGAGATATTGGAGGACTTTCCAAGACCTGTCTTTCAGCAGAACCTCAATGCTCTTGCTCGGCCCAAGTACCAGTCAGCATATAGGCCTCAAAGAGATGTCCTGCAGAAATCAGCAATTCAGAAGGCCAGGTTGGGATGTGAATGATCCTGCAAGGGCGGCACAGACTGATGTGCCCTGGCAAACTGACAGAGCTCTACCTGCTGTCTCTAAGAAGGAACTGCACTTTATATCCTAACCTTCCACTGACTTGCCCGGGAAAGCTGGGGCTAGAAGGGTGCCGGAAGGAACGCAGAAGTGCACACCGCAGAACCATGCTGAAGATTGCGTGTGGCTTCTCACGTGGTGTTCTTCTCAGGAGAAAGGAGAGGACTTTCTAGGACCTGTCTTTCAGCAGAACCTCCGTGCCCTTTCCAGGAAAAAGTGCCTGTCACGCTCCCGGCCTCCTGGAACAGTGCTGCCGAAATCAGCAGTGCAGAGAGCCAGACCGGCACGGGAAGAGTGTTGGCTATAAGGTGAAGCGTGGAGGGAACTGGAACTGGCAAGTGGACAAAGCTCTGGCTCCTGTCTCGTAGAAGGAAGTGCACCTTTTCTCCTACCCTTCCCTTGCCTTGCCTGGGAGAGCTGGCGCTCGAAGCACGCTGGAAGGAAAACTGAAGTGGAAGCTGCCCGACCACCCTGAGGACTGTGTTTGGTTTCACACCTGATGTTCTTTTCAGGAGAACGTAGAGGGCGTTCCGGGACCTGTCTTTCAGCCAAACCTCAGTGCACTTTCCAGGGCAAAGTGCCTGTCCCTGTACAGGCCTCCGAGCGATGTGCTGCCGAAATCAACAATGCAGAGAGGCAGATTGGGGTGTGAGAGGTATTGGATGGAAGTCCAAGCGTAGAGTGCACTGGCAAACGGACAAAGCTGTAGCTGCTTTCTCTGGGAAGGAAGGGCACTTTATATCCTAACCTTCCTTTGACTTGCCTGTGGGACAGTTGGACGTAAAAGCGTGCTTGAAGGTAAACTGAAGTAGAAACTGCCGGACCGTACTGCAGACTGCGAGTGGCCTCTCACGTGAGGTTCTTCTTAGGACCCAAAGGAGAGGAACAAGCAGAACCTTTCAGCAGAACTTCAGTGCCCTTTCGTAGCCAAAGCGCTAGTCACGGTGCAGGCCTCGTAGAAATGTGCTGCAGCAATCAGCCCTGGAGAGAGCCACACGGTGAGGTGACTTTCATTGCCTTTGTATGCATGAGTGCGTGCAGTGGACTCGCAAACTGACAACGGTCTTACCTGCTTGCTGTGAGAAGGAACTGCACTTTGCATCCGACCGTGCTTTCGCTTGCATGGGAGAACAGGCCCTAGAAGTGTGCTTGAAGGAAAACTGAAGTGGAAACTGCCGGACCATACTGAAGGCCGCCTTGGTCTTCTCACGTGTAGTTCTCCTCGGGAGATATTGGAGGACTTTCCAAGACCTGTCTTTCAGCAGAACCTCAATGCTCTTGCTCGGCCCAAGTACCAGTCAGCATATAGGCCTCAAAGAGATGTCCTGCAGAAATCAGCAATTCAGAAGGCCAGGTTGGGATGTGAATGATCCTGCAAGGGCGGCACAGACTGATGTGCCCTGGCAAACTGACAGAGCTCTACCTGCTGTCTCTAAGAAGGAACTGCACTTTATATCCTAACCTTCCACTGACTTGCCCGGGAAAGCTGGGGCTAGAAGGGTGCCGGAAGGAACGCAGAAGTGCACACCGCAGAACCATGCTGAAGATTGCGTGTGGCTTCTCACGTGGTGTTCTTCTCAGGAGAAAGGAGAGGACTTTCTAGGACCTGTCTTTCAGCAGAACCTCCGTGCCCTTTCCAGGAAAAAGTGCCTGTCACGCTCCCGGCCTCCTGGAACAGTGCTGCCGAAATCAGCAGTGCAGAGAGCCAGACCGGCACGGGAAGAGTGTTGGCTATAAGGTGAAGCGTGGAGGGAACTGGAACTGGCAAGTGGACAAAGCTCTGGCTCCTGTCTCGTAGAAGGAAGTGCACCTTTTCTCCTACCCTTCCCTTGCCTTGCCTGGGAGCTGGCGCTCGAAGCACGCTGGAAGGAAAACTGAAGTGGAAGCTGCCCGACCACCCTGAGGACTGTGTTTGGTTTCACACCTGATGTTCTTTTCAGGAGAACGTAGAGGGCGTTCCGGGACCTGTCTTTCAGCCCAAACCTCAGTGCACTTTCCAGGGCAAAGTGCCTGTCCCTGTACAGGCCTCCGAGCGATGTGCTGCCGAAATCAACAATGCAGAGAGGCAGATTGGGGTGTGAGAGGTATTGGATGGAAGTCCAAGCGTAGAGTGCACTGGCAAACGGACAAAGCTGTAGCTGCTTTCTCTGGGAAGGAAGGGCACTTTATATCCTAACCTTCCTTTGACTTGCCTGTGGGACAGTTGGACGTAAAAGCGTGCTTGAAGGTAAACTGAAGTAGAAACTGCCGGACCGTACTGCAGACTGCGAGTGGCCTCTCACGTGAGGTTCTTCTTAGGACCCAAAGGAGAGGAACAAGCAGAACCTTTCAGCAGAACTTCAGTGCCCTTTCGTAGCCAAAGCGCTAGTCACGGTGCAGGCCTCGTAGAAATGTGCTGCAGCAATCAGCCCTGGAGAGAGCCACACGGTGAGGTGACTTTCATTGCCTTTGTATGCATGAGTGCGTGCAGTGGACTCGCAAACTGACAACGGTCTTACCTGCTTGCTGTGAGAAGGAACTGCACTTTGCATCCGACCGTGCTTTCGCTTGCATGGGAGAACAGGCCCTAGAAGTGTGCTTGAAGGAAAACTGAAGTGGAAACTGCCGGACCATACTGAAGGCCGCCTTGGTCTTCTCACGTGTAGTTCTCCTCGGGAGATATTGGAGGACTTTCCAAGACCTGTCTTTCAGCAGAACCTCAATGCTCTTGCTCGGCCCAAGTACCAGTCAGCATATAGGCCTCAAAGAGATGTCCTGCAGAAATCAGCAATTCAGAAGGCCAGGTTGGGATGTGAATGATCCTGCAAGGGCGGCACAGACTGATGTGCCCTGGCAAACTGACAGAGCTCTACCTGCTGTCTCTAAGAAGGAACTGCACTTTATATCCTAACCTTCCACTGACTTGCCCGGGAAAGCTGGGGCTAGAAGGGTGCCGGAAGGAACGCAGAAGTGCACACCGCAGAACCATGCTGAAGATTGCGTGTGGCTTCTCACGTGGTGTTCTTCTCAGGAGAAAGGAGAGGACTTTCTAGGACCTGTCTTTCAGCAGAACCTCCGTGCCCTTTCCAGGAAAAAGTGCCTGTCACGCTCCCGGCCTCCTGGAACAGTGCTGCCGAAATCAGCAGTGCAGAGAGCCAGACCGGCACGGGAAGAGTGTTGGCTATAAGGTGAAGCGTGGAGGGAACTGGAACTGGCAAGTGGACAAAGCTCTGGCTCCTGTCTCGTAGAAGGAAGTGCACCTTTTCCTCCTACCCTTCCCTTGCCTTGCCTGGGAGAGCTGGCGCTCGAAGCACGCTGGAAGGAAAACTGAAGTGGAAGCTGCCCGACCACCCTGAGGACTGTGTTTGGTTTCACACCTGATGTTCTTTTCAGGAGAACGTAGAGGGCGTTCCGGGACCTGTCTTTCAGCCAAACCTCAGTGCACTTTCCAGGGCAAAGTGCCTGTCCCTGTACAGGCCTCCGAGCGATGTGCTGCCGAAATCAACAATGCAGAGAGGCAGATTGGGGTGTGAGAGGTATTGGATGGAAGTCCAAGCGTAGAGTGCACTGGCAAACGGACAAAGCTGTAGCTGCTTTCTCTGGGAAGGAAGGGCACTTTATATCCTAACCTTCCTTTGACTTGCCTGTGGGACAGTTGGACGTAAAAGCGTGCTTGAAGGTAAACTGAAGTAGAAACTGCCGGACCGTACTGCAGACTGCGAGTGGCCTCTCACGTGAGGTTCTTCTTAGGACCCAAAGGAGAGGAACAAGCAGAACCTTTCAGCAGAACTTCAGTGCCCTTTCGTAGCCAAAGCGCTAGTCACGGTGCAGGCCTCGTAGAAATGTGCTGCAGCAATCAGCCCTGGAGAGAGCCACACGGTGAGGTGACTTTCATTGCCTTTGTATGCATGAGTGCGTGCAGTGGACTCGCAAACTGACAACGGTCTTACCTGCTTGCTGTGAGAAGGAACTGCACTTTGCATCCGACCGTGCTTTCGCTTGCATGGGAGAACAGGCCCTAGAAGTGTGCTTGAAGGAAAACTGAAGTGGAAACTGCCGGACCATACTGAAGGCCGCCTTGGTCTTCTCACGTGTAGTTCTCCTCGGGAGATATTGGAGGACTTTCCAAGACCTGTCTTTCAGCAGAACCTCAATGCTCTTGCTCGGCCCAAGTACCAGTCAGCATATAGGCCTCAAAGAGATGTCCTGCAGAAATCAGCAATTCAGAAGGCCAGGTTGGGATGTGAATGATCCTGCAAGGGCGGCACAGACTGATGTGCCCTGGCAAACTGACAGAGCTCTACCTGCTGTCTCTAAGAAGGAACTGCACTTTATATCCTAACCTTCCACTGACTTGCCCGGGAAAGCTGGGGCTAGAAGGGTGCCGGAAGGAACGCAGAAGTGCACACCGCAGAACCATGCTGAAGATTGCGTGTGGCTTCTCACGTGGTGTTCTTCTCAGGAGAAAAGGAGAGGACTTTCTAGGACCTGTCTTTCAGCAGAACCTCCGTGCCCTTTCCAGGAAAAAGTGCCTGTCACGCTCCCCCGCCTCCTGGAACAGTGCTGCCGAAATCAGCAGTGCAGAGAGCCAGACCGGCACGGGAAGAGTGTTGGCTATAAGGTGAAGCGTGGAGGGAACTGGAACTGGCAAGTGGACAAAGCTCTGGCTCCTGTCTCGTAGAAGGAAGTGCACCTTTTCTCCTACCCTTCCCTTGCCTTGCCTGGGAGAGCTGGCGCTCGAAGCACGCTGGAAGGAAAACTGAAGTGGAAGCTGCCCGACCACCCTGAGGACTGTGTTTGGTTTCACACCTGATGTTCTTTTCAGGAGAACGTAGAGGGCGTTCCGGGACCTGTCTTTCAGCCAAACCTCAGTGCACTTTCCAGGGCAAAGTGCCTGTCCCTGTACAGGCCTCCGAGCGATGTGCTGCCGAAATCAACAATGCAGAGAGGCAGATTGGGGTGTGAGAGGTATTGGATGGAAGTCCAAGCGTAGAGTGCACTGGCAAACGGACAAAGCTGTAGCTGCTTTCTCTGGGAAGGAAGGGCACTTTATATCCTAACCTTCCTTTGACTTGCCTGTGGGACAGTTGGACGTAAAAGCGTGCTTGAAGGTAAACTGAAGTAGAAACTGCCGGACCGTACTGCAGACTGCGAGTGGCCTCTCACGTGAGGTTCTTCTTAGGACCCAAAGGAGAGGAACAAGCAGAACCTTTCAGCAGAACTTCAGTGCCCTTTCGTAGCCAAAGCGCTAGTCACGGTGCAGGCCTCGTAGAAATGTGCTGCAGCAATCAGCCCTGGAGAGAGCCACACGGTGAGGTGACTTTCATTGCCTTTGTATGCATGAGTGCGTGCAGTGGACTCGCAAACTGACAACGGTCTTACCTGCTTGCTGTGAGAAGGAACTGCACTTTGCATCCGACCGTGCTTTCGCTTGCATGGGAGAACAGGCCCTAGAAGTGTGCTTGAAGGAAAACTGAAGTGGAAACTGCCGGACCATACTGAAGGCCGCCTTGGTCTTCTCACGTGTAGTTCTCCTCGGGAGATATTGGAGGACTTTCCAAGACCTGTCTTTCAGCAGAACCTCAATGCTCTTGCTCGGCCCAAGTACCAGTCAGCATATAGGCCTCAAAGAGATGTCCTGCAGAAATCAGCAATTCAGAAGGCCAGGTTGGGATGTGAATGATCCTGCAAGGGCGGCACAGACTGATGTGCCCTGGCAAACTGACAGAGCTCTACCTGCTGTCTCTAAGAAGGAACTGCACTTTATATCCTAACCTTCCACTGACTTGCCCGGGAAAGCTGGGGCTAGAAGGGTGCCGGAAGGAACGCAGAAGTGCACACCGCAGAACCATGCTGAAGATTGCGTGTGGCTTCTCACGTGGTGTTCTTTCTCAGGAGAAAGGAGAGGACTTTCTAGGACCTGTCTTTCAGCAGAACCTCCGTGCCCTTTCCAGGAAAAAGTGCCTGTCACGCTCCCGGCCTCCTGGAACAGTGCTGCCGAAATCAGCAGTGCAGAGAGCCAGACCGGCACGGGAAGAGTGTTGGCTATAAGGTGAAGCGTGGAGGGAACTGGAACTGGCAAGTGGACAAAGCTCTGGCTCCTGTCTCGTAGAAGGAAGTGCACCTTTTCTCCTACCCTTCCCTTGCCTTGCCTGGGAGAGCTGGCGCTCGAAGCACGCTGGAAGGAAAACTGAAGTGGAAGCTGCCCGACCACCCTGAGGACTGTGTTTTGGTTTCACACCTGATGTTCTTTTCAGGAGAACGTAGAGGGCGTTCCGGGACCTGTCTTTCAGCCAAACCTCAGTGCACTTTCCAGGGCAAAGTGCCTGTCCCTGTACAGGCCTCCGAGCGATGTGCTGCTGCCGAAATCAACAATGCAGAGAGGCAGATTGGGGTGTGAGAGGTATTGGATGGAAGTCCAAGCGTAGAGTGCACTGGCAAACGGACAAAGCTGTAGCTGCTTTCTCTGGGAAGGAAGGGCACTTTATATCCTAACCTTCCTTTGACTTGCCTGTGGGACAGTTGGACGTAAAAGCGTGCTTGAAGGTAAACTGAAGTAGAAACTGCCGGACCGTACTGCAGACTGCGAGTGGCCTCTCACGTGAGGTTCTTCTTAGGACCCAAAGGAGAGGAACAAGCAGAACCTTTCAGCAGAACTTCAGTGCCCTTTCGTAGCCAAAGCGCTAGTCACGGTGCAGGCCTCGTAGAAATGTGCTGCAGCAATCAGCCCTGGAGAGAGCCACACGGTGAGGTGACTTTCATTGCCTTTGTATGCATGAGTGCGTGCAGTGGACTCGCAAACTGACAACGGTCTTACCTGCTTGCTGTGAGAAGGAACTGCACTTTGCATCCGACCGTGCTTTCGCTTGCATGGGAGAACAGGCCCTAGAAGTGTGCTTGAAGGAAAACTGAAGTGGAAACTGCCGGACCATACTGAAGGCCGCCTTGGTCTTCTCACGTGTAGTTCTCCTCGGGAGATATTGGAGGACTTTCCAAGACCTGTCTTTCAGCAGAACCTCAATGCTCTTGCTCGGCCCAAGTACCAGTCAGCATATAGGCCTCAAAGAGATGTCCTGCAGAAATCAGCAATTCAGAAGGCCAGGTTGGGATGTGAATGATCCTGCAAGGGCGGCACAGACTGATGTGCCCTGGCAAACTGACAGAGCTCTACCTGCTGTCTCTAAGAAGGAACTGCACTTTATATCCTAACCTTCCACTGACTTGCCCGGGAAAGCTGGGGCTAGAAGGGTGCCGGAAGGAACGCAGAAGTGCACACCGCAGAACCATGCTGAAGATTGCGTGTGGCTTCTCACGTGGTGTTCTTCTCAGGAGAAAGGAGAGGACTTTCTAGGACCTGTCTTTCAGCAGAACCTCCGTGCCCTTTCCAGGAAAAAGTGCCTGTCACGCTCCCGGCCTCCTGGAACAGTGCTGCCGAAATCAGCAGTGCAGAGAGCCAGACCGGCACGGGAAGAGTGTTGGCTATAAGGTGAAGCGTGGAGGGAACTGGAACTGGCAAGTGGACAAAGCTCTGGCTCCTGTCTCGTAGAAGGAAGTGCACCTTTTCTCCTACCCTTCCCTTGCCTTGCCTGGGAGAGCTGGCGCTCGAAGCACGCTGGAAGGAAAACTGAAGTGGAAGCTGCCCGACCACCCTGAGGACTGTGTTTGGTTTCACACGTGATGTTCTTTTCAGGAGAACGTAGAGGGCGTTCCGGGACCTGTCTTTCAGCCAAACCTCAGTGCACTTTCCAGGGCAAAGTGCCTGTCCCTGTACAGGCCTCCGAGCGATGTGCTGCCGAAATCAACAATGCAGAGAGGCAGATTGGGGTGTGAGAGGTATTGGATGGAAGTCCAAGCGTAGAGTGCACTGGCAAACGGACAAAGCTGTAGCTGCTTTCTCTGGGAAGGAAGGGCACTTTATATCCTAACCTTCCTTTGACTTGCCTGTGGGACAGTTGGACGTAAAAGCGTGCTTGAAGGTAAACTGAAGTAGAAACTGCCGGACCGTACTGCAGACTGCGAGTGGCCTCTCACGTGAGGTTCTTCTTAGGACCCAAAGGAGAGGAACAAGCAGAACCTTTCAGCAGAACTTCAGTGCCCTTTCGTAGCCAAAGCGCTAGTCACGGTGCAGGCCTCGTAGAAATGTGCTGCAGCAATCAGCCCTGGAGAGAGCCACACGGTGAGGTGACTTTCATTGCCTTTGTATGCATGAGTGCGTGCAGTGGACTCGCAAACTGACAACGGTCTTACCTGCTTGCTGTGAGAAGGAACTGCACTTTGCATCCGACCGTGCTTTCGCTTGCATGGGAGAACAGGCCCTAGAAGTGTGCTTGAAGGAAAACTGAAGTGGAAACTGCCGGACCATACTGAAGGCCGCCTTGGTCTTCTCACGTGTAGTTCTCCTCGGGAGATATTGGAGGACTTTCCAAGACCTGTCTTTCAGCAGAACCTCAATGCTCTTGCTCGGCCCAAGTACCAGTCAGCATATAGGCCTCAAAGAGATGTCCTGCAGAAATCAGCAATTCAGAAGGCCAGGTTGGGATGTGAATGATCCTGCAAGGGCGGCACAGACTGATGTGCCCTGGCAAACTGACAGAGCTCTACCTGCTGTCTCTAAGAAGGAACTGCACTTTATATCCTAACCTTCCACTGACTTGCCCGGGAAAGCTGGGGCTAGAAGGGTGCCGGAAGGAACGCAGAAGGGCACACCGCAGAACCATGCTGAAGATTGCGTGTGGCTTCTCACGTGGTGTTCTTCTCAGGAGAAAGGAGAGGACTTTCTAGGACCTGTCTTTCAGCAGAACCTCCGTCGCCCCTTTCCAGGAAAAAGTGCCTGTCACGCTCCCGGCCTCCTGGAACAGTGCTGCCGAAATCAGCAGTGCAGAGAGCCAGACCGGCACGGGAAGAGTGTTGGCTATAAGGTGAAGCGTGGAGGGAACTGGAACTGGCAAGTGGACAAAGCTCTGGCTCCTGTCTCGTAGAAGGAAGTGCACCTTTTCTCCTACCCTTCCCTTGCCTTGCCTGGGAGAGCTGGCGCTCGAAGCACGCTGGAAGGAAAACTGAAGTGGAAGCTGCCCGACCACCCTGAGGACTGTGTTTGGTTTCACACCTGATGTTCTTTTCAGGAGAACGTAGAGGGCGTTCCGGGACCTGTCTTTCAGCCAAACCTCAGTGCACTTTCCAGGGCAAAGTGCCTGTCCCTGTACAGGCCTCCGAGCGATGTGCTGCCGAAATCAACAATGCAGAGAGGCAGATTGGGGTGTGAGAGGTATTGGATGGAAGTCCAAGCGTAGAGTGCACTGGCAAACGGACAAAGCTGTAGCTGCTTTCTCTGGGAAGGAAGGGCACTTTATATCCTAACCTTCCTTTGACTTGCCTGTGGGACAGTTGGACGTAAAAGCGTGCTTGAAGGTAAACTGAAGTAGAAACTGCCGGACCGTACTGCAGACTGCGAGTGGCCTCTCACGTGAGGTTCTTCTTAGGACCCAAAGGAGAGGAACAAGCAGAACCTTTCAGCAGAACTTCAGTGCCCTTTCGTAGCCAAAGCGCTAGTCACGGTGCAGGCCTCGTAGAAATGTGCTGCAGCAATCAGCCCTGGAGAGAGCCACACGGTGAGGTGACTTTCATTGCCTTTGTATGCATGAGTGCGTGCAGTGGACTCGCAAACTGACAACGGTCTTACCTGCTTGCTGTGAGAAGGAACTGCACTTTGCATCCGACCGTGCTTTCGCTTGCATGGGAGAACAGGCCTAGAAGTGTGCTTGAAGGAAAACTGAAGTGGAAACTGCCGGACCATACTGAAGGCCGCCTTGGTCTTCTCACGTGTAGTTCTCCTCGGGAGATATTGGAGGACTTTCCAAGACCTGTCTTTCAGCAGAACCTCAATGCTCTTGCTCGGCCCAAGTACCAGTCAGCATATAGGCCTCAAAGAGATGTCCTGCAGAAATCAGCAATTCAGAAGGCCAGGTTGGGATGTGAATGATCCTGCAAGGGCGGCACAGACTGATGTGCCCTGGCAAACTGACAGAGCTCTACCTGCTGTCTCTAAGAAGGAACTGCACTTTATATCCTAACCTTCCACTGACTTGCCCGGAAAGCTGGGGCTAGAAGGGTGCCGGAAGGAACGCAGAAGGGCACACCGCAGAACCATGCTGAAGATTGCGTGTGGCTTCTCACGTGGTGTTCTTCTCAGGAGAAAGGAGAGGACTTTCTAGGACCTGTCTTTCAGCAGAACCTCCGTGCCCTTTCCAGGAAAAAGTGCCTGTCACGCTCCCGGCCTCCTGGAACAGTGCTGCCGAAATCAGCAGTGCAGAGAGCCAGACCGGCACGGGAAGAGTGTTGGCTATAAGGTGAAGCGTGGAGGGAACTGGAACTGGCAAGTGGACAAAGCTCTGGCTCCTGTCTCGTAGAAGGAAGTGCACCTTTTCTCCTACCCTTCCCTTGCCTTGCCTGGGAGAGCTGGCGCTCGAAGCACGCTGGAAGGAAAACTGAAGTGGAAGCTGCCCGACCACCCTGAGGACTGTGTTTGGTTTCACACCTGATGTTCTTTTCAGGAGAACGTAGAGGGCGTTCCGGGACCTGTCTTTCAGCCAAACCTCAGTGCACTTTCCAGGGCAAAGTGCCTGTCCCTGTACAGGCCTCCGAGCGATGTGCTGCCGAAATCAACAATGCAGAGAGGCAGATTGGGGTGTGAGAGGTATTGGATGGAAGTCCAAGCGTAGAGTGCACTGGCAAACGGACAAAGCTGTAGCTGCTTTCTCTGGGAAGGAAGGGCACTTTATATCCTAACCTTCCTTTGACTTGCCTGTGGGACAGTTGGACGTAAAAGCGTGCTTGAAGGTAAACTGAAGTAGAAACTGCCGGACCGTACTGCAGACTGCGAGTGGCCTCTCACGTGAGGTTCTTCTTAGGACCCAAAGGAGAGGAACAAGCAGAACCTTTCAGCAGAACTTCAGTGCCCTTTCGTAGCCAAAGCGCTAGTCACGGTGCAGGCCTCGTAGAAATGTGCTGCAGCAATCAGCCCTGGAGAGAGCCACACGGTGAGGTGACTTTCATTGCCTTTGTATGCATGAGTGCGTGCAGTGGACTCGCAAACTGACAACGGTCTTACCTGCTTGCTGTGAGAAGGAACTGCACTTTGCATCCGACCGTGCTTTCGCTTGCATGGGAGAACAGGCCCTAGAAGTGTGCTTGAAGGAAAACTGAAGTGGAAACTGCCGGACCATACTGAAGGCCGCCTTGGTCTTCTCACGTGTAGTTCTCCTCGGGAGATATTGGAGGACTTTCCAAGACCTGTCTTTCAGCAGAACCTCAATGCTCTTGCTCGGCCCAAGTACCAGTCAGCATATAGGCCTCAAAGAGATGTCCTGCAGAAATCAGCAATTCAGAAGGCCAGGTTGGGATGTGAATGATCCTGCAAGGGCGGCACAGACTGATGTGCCCTGGCAAACTGACAGAGCTCTACCTGCTGTCTCTAAGAAGGAACTGCACTTTATATCCTAACCTTCCACTGACTTGCCCGGGAAAGCTGGGGCTAGAAGGGTGCCGGAAGGAACGCAGAAGTGCACACCCGCAGAACCATGCTGAAGATTGCGTGTGGCTTCTCACGTGGTGTTCTTCTCAGGAGAAAGGAGAGGACTTTCTAGGACCTGTCTTTCAGCAGAACCTCCGTGCCCTTTCCAGGAAAAAGTGCCTGTCACGCTCCCGGCCTCCTGGAACAGTGCTGCCGAAATCAGCAGTGCAGAGAGCCAGACCGGCACGGGAAGAGTGTTGGCTATAAGGTGAAGCGTGGAGGGAACTGGAACTGGCAAGTGGACAAAGCTCTGGCTCCTGTCTCGTAGAAGGAAGTGCACCTTTTCTCCTACCCTTCCCTTGCCTTGCCTGGGAGAGCTGGCGCTCGAAGCACGCTGGAAGGAAAACTGAAGTGGAAGCTGCCCGACCACCCTGAGGACTGTGTTTGGTTTCACACCTGATGTTCTTTTCAGGAGAACGTAGAGGGCGTTCCGGGACCTGTCTTTCAGCCAAACCTCAGTGCACTTTCCAGGGCAAAGTGCCTGTCCCTGTACAGGCCTCCGAGCGATGTGCTGCCGAAATCAACAATGCAGAGAGGCAGATTGGGGTGTGAGAGGTATTGGATGGAAGTCCAAGCGTAGAGTGCACTGGCAAACGGACAAAGCTGTAGCTGCTTTCTCTGGGAAGGAAGGGCACTTTATATCCTAACCTTCCTTTGACTTGCCTGTGGGACAGTTGGACGTAAAAGCGTGCTTGAAGGTAAACTGAAGTAGAAACTGCCGGACCGTACTGCAGACTGCGAGTGGCCTCTCACGTGAGGTTCTTCTTAGGACCCAAAGGAGAGGAACAAGCAGAACCTTTCAGCAGAACTTCAGTGCCCTTTCGTAGCCAAAGCGCTAGTCACGGTGCAGGCCTCGTAGAAATGTGCTGCAGCAATCAGCCCTGGAGAGAGCCACACGGTGAGGTGACTTTCATTGCCTTTGTATGCATGAGTGCGTGCAGTGGACTCGCAAACTGACAACGGTCTTACCTGCTTGCTGTGAGAAGGAACTGCACTTTGCATCCGACCGTGCTTTCGCTTGCATGGGAGAACAGGCCCTAGAAGTGTGCTTGAAGGAAAACTGAAGTGGAAACTGCCGGACCATACTGAAGGCCGCCTTGGTCTTCTCACGTGTAGTTCTCCTCGGGAGATATTGGAGGACTTTCCAAGACCTGTCTTTCAGCAGAACCTCAATGCTCTTGCTCGGCCCAAGTACCAGTCAGCATATAGGCCTCAAAGAGATGTCCTGCAGAAATCAGCAATTCAGAAGGCCAGGTTGGGATGTGAATGATCCTGCAAGGGCGGCACAGACTGATGTGCCCTGGCAAACTGACAGAGCTCTACCTGCTGTCTCTAAGAAGGAACTGCACTTTATATCCTAACCTTCCACTGACTTGCCCGGGAAAGCTGGGGCTAGAAGGGTGCCGGAAGGAACGCAGAAGTGCACACCGCAGAACCATGCTGAAGATTGCGTGTGGCTTCTCACGTGGTGTTCTTCTCAGGAGAAAGGAGAGGACTTTCTAGGACCTGTCTTTCAGCAGAACCTCCGTGCCCTTTCCAGGAAAAAGTGCCTGTCACGCTCCCGGCCTCCTGGAACAGTGCTGCCGAAATCAGCAGTGCAGAGAGCCAGACCGGCACGGGAAGAGTGTTGGCTATAAGGTGAAGCGTGGAGGGAACTGGAACTGGCAAGTGGACAAAGCTCTGGCTCCTGTCTCGTAGAAGGAAGTGCACCTTTTCTCCTACCCTTCCCTTGCCTTGCCTGGGAGAGCTGGCGCTCGAAGCACGCTGGAAGGAAAACTGAAGTGGAAGCTGCCCGACCACCCTGAGGACTGTGTTTGGTTTCACACCTGATGTTCTTTTCAGGAGAACGTAGAGGGCGTTCCGGGACCTGTCTTTCAGCCAAACCTCAGTGCACTTTCCAGGGCAAAGTGCCTGTCCCTGTACAGGCCTCCGAGCGATGTGCTGCCGAAATCAACAATGCAGAGAGGCAGATTGGGGTGTGAGAGGTATTGGATGGAAGTCCAAGCGTAGAGTGCACTGGCAAACGGACAAAGCTGTAGCTGCTTTCTCTGGGAAGGAAGGGCACTTTATATCCTAACCTTCCTTTGACTTGCCTGTGGGACAGTTGGACGTAAAAGCGTGCTTGAAGGTAAACTGAAGTAGAAACTGCCGGACCGTACTGCAGACTGCGAGTGGCCTCTCACGTGAGGTTCTTCTTAGGACCCAAAGGAGAGGAACAAGCAGAACCTTTCAGCAGAACTTCAGTGCCCTTTCGTAGCCAAAGCGCTAGTCACGGTGCAGGCCTCGTAGAAATGTGCTGCAGCAATCAGCCCTGGAGAGAGCCACACGGTGAGGTGACTTTCATTGCCTTTGTATGCATGAGTGCGTGCAGTGGACTCGCAAACTGACAACGGTCTTACCTGCTTGCTGTGAGAAGGAACTGCACTTTGCATCCGACCGTGCTTTCGCTTGCATGGGAGAACAGGCCCTAGAAGTGTGCTTGAAGGAAAACTGAAGTGGAAACTGCCGGACCATACTGAAGGCCGCCTTGGTCTTCTCACGTGTAGTTCTCCTCGGGAGATATTGGAGGACTTTCCAAGACCTGTCTTTCAGCAGAACCTCAATGCTCTTGCTCGGCCCAAGTACCAGTCAGCATATAGGCCTCAAAGAGATGTCCTGCAGAAATCAGCAATTCAGAAGGCCAGGTTGGGATGTGAATGATCCTGCAAGGGCGGCACAGACTGATGTGCCCTGGCAAACTGACAGAGCTCTACCTGCTGTCTCTAAGAAGGAACTGCACTTTATATCCTAACCTTCCACTGACTTGCCCGGGAAAGCTGGGGCTAGAAGGGTGCCGGAAGGAACGCAGAAGTGCACACCGCAGAACCATGCTGAAGATTGCGTGTGGCTTCTCACGTGGTGTTCTTCTCAGGAGAAAGGAGAGGACTTTCTAGGACCTGTCTTTCAGCAGAACCTCCGTGCCCTTTCCAGGAAAAAGTGCCTGTCACGCTCCCGGCCTCCTGGAACAGCTGCTGCCGAAATCAGCAGTGCAGAGAGCCAGACCGGCACGGGAAGAGTGTTGGCTATAAGGTGAAGCGTGGAGGGAACTGGAACTGGCAAGTGGACAAAGCTCTGGCTCCTGTCTCGTAGAAGGAAGTGCACCTTTTCTCCTACCCTTCCCTTGCCTTGCCTGGGAGAGCTGGCGCTCGAAGCACGCTGGAAGGAAAACTGAAGTGGAAGCTGCCCGACCACCCTGAGGACTGTGTTTGGTTTCACACCTGATGTTCTTTTCAGGAGAACGTAGAGGGCGTTCCGGGACCTGTCTTTCAGCCAAACCTCAGTGCACTTTCCAGGGCAAAGTGCCTGTCCCTGTACAGGCCTCCGAGCGATGTGCTGCCGAAATCAACAATGCAGAGAGGCAGATTGGGGTGTGAGAGGTATTGGATGGAAGTCCAAGCGTAGAGTGCACTGGCAAACGGACAAAGCTGTAGCTGCTTTCTCTGGGAAGGAAGGGCACTTTATATCCTAACCTTCCTTTGACTTGCCTGTGGGACAGTTGGACGTAAAAGCGTGCTTGAAGGTAAACTGAAGTAGAAACTGCCGGACCGTACTGCAGACTGCGAGTGGCCTCTCACGTGAGGTTCTTCTTAGGACCCAAAGGAGAGGAACAAGCAGAACCTTTCAGCAGAACTTCAGTGCCCTTTCGTAGCCAAAGCGCTAGTCACGGTGCAGGCCTCGTAGAAATGTGCTGCAGCAATCAGCCCTGGAGAGAGCCACACGGTGAGGTGACTTTCATTGCCTTTGTATGCATGAGTGCGTGCAGTGGACTCGCAAACTGACAACGGTCTTACCTGCTTGCTGTGAGAAGGAACTGCACTTTGCATCCGACCGTGCTTTCGCTTGCATGGGAGAACAGGCCCTAGAAGTGTGCTTGAAGGAAAACTGAAGTGGAAACTGCCGGACCATACTGAAGGCCGCCTTGGTCTTCTCACGTGTAGTTCTCCTCGGGAGATATTGGAGGACTTTCCAAGACCTGTCTTTCAGCAGAACCTCAATGCTCTTGCTCGGCCCAAGTACCAGTCAGCATATAGGCCTCAAAGAGATGTCCTGCAGAAATCAGCAATTCAGAAGGCCAGGTTGGGATGTGAATGATCCTGCAAGGGCGGCACAGACTGATGTGCCCTGGCAAACTGACAGAGCTCTACCTGCTGTCTCTAAGAAGGAACTGCACTTTATATCCTAACCTTCCACTGACTTGCCCGGGAAAGCTGGGGCTAGAAGGGTGCCGGAAGGAACGCAGAAGTGCACACCGCAGAACCATGCTGAAGATTGCGTGTGGCTTCTCACGTGGTGTTCTTCTCAGGAGAAAGGAGAGGGACTTTCTAGGACCTGTCTTTCAGCAGAACCTCCGTGCCCTTTCCAGGAAAAAGTGCCTGTCACGCTCCCGGCCTCCTGGAACAGTGCTGCCGAAATCAGCAGTGCAGAGAGCCAGACCGGCACGGGAAGAGTGTTGGCTATAAGGTGAAGCGTGGAGGGAACTGGAACTGGCAAGTGGACAAAGCTCTGGCTCCTGTCTCGTAGAAGGAAGTGCACCTTTTCTCCTACCCTTCCCTTGCCTTGCCTGGGAGAGCTGGCGCTCGAAGCACGCTGGAAGGAAAACTGAAGTGGAAGCTGCCCGACCACCCTGAGGACTGTGTTTGGTTTCACACCTGATGTTCTTTTCAGGAGAACGTAGAGGGCGTTCCGGGACCTGTCTTTCAGCCAAACCTCAGTGCACTTTCCAGGGCAAAGTGCCTGTCCCTGTACAGGCCTCCGAGCGATGTGCTGCCGAAATCAACAATGCAGAGAGGCAGATTGGGGTGTGAGAGGTATTGGATGGAAGTCCAAGCGTAGAGTGCACTGGCAAACGGACAAAGCTGTAGCTGCTTTCTCTGGGAAGGAAGGGCACTTTATATCCTAACCTTCCTTTGACTTGCCTGTGGGACAGTTGGACGTAAAAGCGTGCTTGAAGGTAAACTGAAGTAGAAACTGCCGGACCGTACTGCAGACTGCGAGTGGCCTCTCACGTGAGGTTCTTCTTAGGACCCAAAGGAGAGGAACAAGCAGAACCTTTCAGCAGAACTTCAGTGCCCTTTCGTAGCCAAAGCGCTAGTCACGGTGCAGGCCTCGTAGAAATGTGCTGCAGCAATCAGCCCTGGAGAGAGCCACACGGTGAGGTGACTTTCATTGCCTTTGTATGCATGAGTGCGTGCAGTGGACTCGCAAACTGACAACGGTCTTACCTGCTTGCTGTGAGAAGGAACTGCACTTTGCATCCGACCGTGCTTTCGCTTGCATGGGAGAACAGGCCCTAGAAGTGTGCTTGAAGGAAAACTGAAGTGGAAACTGCCGGACCATACTGAAGGCCGCCTTGGTCTTCTCACGTGTAGTTCTCCTCGGGAGATATTGGAGGACTTTCCAAGACCTGTCTTTCAGCAGAACCTCAATGCTCTTGCTCGGCCCAAGTACCAGTCAGCATATAGGCCTCAAAGAGATGTCCTGCAGAAATCAGCAATTCAGAAGGCCAGGTTGGGATGTGAATGATCCTGCAAGGGCGGCACAGACTGATGTGCCCTGGCAAACTGACAGAGCTCTACCTGCTGTCTCTAAGAAGGAACTGCACTTTATATCCTAACCTTCCACTGACTTGCCCGGGAAAGCTGGGGCTAGAAGGGTGCCGGAAGGAACGCAGAAGGTGCACACCGCAGAACCATGCTGAAGATTGCGTGTGGCTTCTCACGTGGTGTTCTTCTCAGGAGAAAGGAGAGGACTTTCTAGGACCTGTCTTTCAGCAGAACCTCCGTGCCCTTTCCAGGAAAAAGTGCCTGTCACGCTCCCGGCCTCCTGGAACAGTGCTGCCGAAATCAGCAGTGCAGAGAGCCAGACCGGCACGGGAAGAGTGTTGGCTATAAGGTGAAGCGTGGAGGGAACTGGAACTGGCAAGTGGACAAAGCTCTGGCTCCTGTCTCGTAGAAGGAAGTGCACCTTTTCTCCTACCCTTCCCTTGCCTTGCCTGGGAGAGCTGGCGCTCGAAGCACGCTGGAAGGAAAACTGAAGTGGAAGCTGCCCGACCACCCTGAGGACTGTGTTTGGTTTCACACCTGATGTTCTTTTCAGGAGAACGTAGAGGGCGTTCCGGGACCTGTCTTTCAGCCAAACCTCAGTGCACTTTCCAGGGCAAAGTGCCTGTCCCTGTACAGGCCTCCGAGCGATGTGCTGCCGAAATCAACAATGCAGAGAGGCAGATTGGGGTGTGAGAGGTATTGGATGGAAGTCCAAGCGTAGAGTGCACTGGCAAACGGACAAAGCTGTAGCTGCTTTCTCTGGGAAGGAAAGGCACTTTATATCCTAACCTTCCTTTGACTTGCCTGTGGGACAGTTGGACGTAAAAGCGTGCTTGAAGGTAAACTGAAGTAGAAACTGCCGGACCGTACTGCAGACTGCGAGTGGCCTCTCACGTGAGGTTCTTCTTAGGACCCAAAGGAGAGGAACAAGCAGAACCTTTCAGCAGAACTTCACAGTGCCCTTTCGTAGCCAAAGCGCTAGTCACGGTGCAGGCCTCGTAGAAATGTGCTGCAGCAATCAGCCCTGGAGAGAGCCACACGGTGAGGTGACTTTCATTGCCTTTGTATGCATGAGTGCGTGCAGTGGACTCGCAAACTGACAACGGTCTTACCTGCTTGCTGTGAGAAGGAACTGCACTTTGCATCCGACCGTGCTTTCGCTTGCATGGGAGAACAGGCCCTAGAAGTGTGCTTGAAGGAAAACTGAAGTGGAAACTGCCGGACCATACTGAAGGCCGCCTTGGTCTTCTCACGTGTAGTTCTCCTCGGGAGATATTGGAGGACTTTCCAAGACCTGTCTTTCAGCAGAACCTCAATGCTCTTGCTCGGCCCAAGTACCAGTCAGCATATAGGCCTCAAAGAGATGTCCTGCAGAAATCAGCAATTCAGAAGGCCAGGTTGGGATGTGAATGATCCTGCAAGGGCGGCACAGACTGATGTGCCCTGGCAAACTGACAGAGCTCTACCTGCTGTCTCTAAGAAGGAACTGCACTTTATATCCTAACCTTCCACTGACTTGCCCGGGAAAGCTGGGGCTAGAAGGGTGCCGGAAGGAACGCAGAAGTGCACACCGCAGAACCATGCTGAAGATTGCGTGTGGCTTCTCACGTGGTGTTCTTCTCAGGAGAAAGGAGAGGACTTTCTAGGACCTGTCTTTCAGCAGAACCTCCGTGCCCTTTCCAGGAAAAAGTGCCTGTCACGCTCCCGGCCTCCTGAACAGTGCTGCCGAAATCAGCAGTGCAGAGAGCCAGACCGGCACGGGAAGAGTGTTGGCTATAAGGTGAAGCGTGGAGGGAACTGGAACTGGCAAGTGGACAAAGCTCTGGCTCCTGTCTCGTAGAAGGAAGTGCACCTTTTCTCCTACCCTTCCCTTGCCTTGCCTGGGAGAGCTGGCGCTCGAAGCACGCTGGAAGGAAAACTGAAGTGGAAGCTGCCCGACCACCCTGAGGACTGTGTTTGGTTTCACACCTGATGTTCTTTTCAGGAGAACGTAGAGGGCGTTCCGGGACCTGTCTTTCAGCCAAACCTCAGTGCACTTTCAGGGCAAAGTGCCTGTCCCTGTACAGGCCTCCGAGCGATGTGC
>NW_028258496.1:0-76920 GCF_053883595.1 Heterocephalus glaber
GTCTTTCAGCAGAACCTCCGTGCCCTTTCCAGGAAAAAGTGCCTGTCACGCTCCCGGCCTCCTGGAACAGTGCTGCCGAAATCAGCAGTGCAGAGAGCCAGACCGGCACGGGAAGAGTGTTGGCTATAAATGAAGCGTGGAGGGAACTGGAACTGGCAATGGACAAAGCTCTGGCTCCTGTCTCGTAGAAGGAAGTGCACCTTTTCTCCTACCCTTCCCTTGCCTTGCCTGGGAGAGCTGGCGCTCGAAGCACGCTGGAAGGAAAACTGAAGTGGAAGCTGCCCGACCACCCTGAGGACTGTGTTTGGTTTCACACCTGATGTTCTTTTCAGGAGAACGTAGAGGGCGTTCCGGGACCTGTCTTTCAGCCAAACCTCAGTGCACTTTCCAGGGCAAAGTGCCTGTCCCTGTACAGGCCTCCGAGCGATGTGCTGCCGAAATCAACAATGCAGAGAGGCAGATTGGGGTGTGAGAGGTATTGGATGGAAGTCCAAGCGTAGAGTGCACTGGCAAACGGACAAAGCTGTAGCTGCTTTCTCTGGGAAGGAAGGGCACTTTATATCCTAACCTTCCTTTGACTTGCCTGTGGGACAGTTGGACGTAAAAGCGTGCTTGAAGGTAAACTGAAGTAGAAACTGCCGGACCGTACTGCAGACTGCGAGTGGCCTCTCACGTGAGGTTCTTCTTAGGACCCAAAGGAGAGGAACAAGCAGAACCTTTCAGCAGAACTTCAGTGCCCTTTCGTAGCCAAAGCGCTAGTCACGGTGCAGGCCTCGTAGAAATGTGCTGCAGCAATCAGCCCTGGAGAGAGCCACACGGTGAGGTGACTTTCATTGCCTTTGTATGCATGAGTGCGTGCAGTGGACTCGCAAACTGACAACGGTCTTACCTGCTTGCTGTGAGAAGGAACTGCACTTTGCATCCGACCGTGCTTTCGCTTGCATGGGAGAACAGGCCCTAGAAGTGTGCTTGAAGGAAAACTGAAGTGGAAACTGCCGGACCATACTGAAGGCCGCCTTGGTCTTCTCACGTGTAGTTCTCCTCGGGAGATATTGGAGGACTTTCCAAGACCTGTCTTTCAGCAGAACCTCAATGCTCTTGCTCGGCCCAAGTACCAGTCAGCATATAGGCCTCAAAGAGATGTCCTGCAGAAATCAGCAATTCAGAAGGCCAGGTTGGGATGTGAATGATCCTGCAAGGGCGGCACAGACTGATGTGCCCTGGCAAACTGACAGAGCTCTACCTGCTGTCTCTAAGAAGGAACTGCACTTTATATCCTAACCTTCCACTGACTTGCCCGGGAAAGCTGGGGCTAGAAGGGTGCCGGAAGGAACGCAGAAGTGCACACCGCAGAACCATGCTGAAGATTGCGTGTGGCTTCTCACGTGGTGTTCTTCTCAGGAGAAAGGAGAGGACTTTCTAGGACCTGTCTTTCAGCAGAACCTCCGTGCCTTTCCAGGAAAAAGTGCCTGTCACGCTCGCCCTGCCTCCTGGAACAGTGCTGCCGAAATCAGCAGTGCAGAGAGCCAGACCGGCACGGGAAGAGTGTTGGCTATAAGGTGAAGCGTGGAGGGAACTGGAACTGGCAAGTGGACAAAGCTCTGGCTCCTGTCTCGTAGAAGGAAGTGCACCTTTTCTCCTACCCTTCCCTTGCCTTGCCTGGGAGAGCTGGCGCTCGAAGCACGCTGGAAGGAAAACTGAAGTGGAAGCTGCCCGACCACCCTGAGGACTGTGTTTGGTTTCACACGTGATGTTCTTTTCAGGAGAACGTAGAGGGCGTTCCGGGACCTGTCTTTCAGCCAAACCTCAGTGCACTTTCCAGGGCAAAGTGCCTGTCCCTGTACAGGCCTCCGAGCGATGTGCTGCCGAAATCAACAATGCAGAGAGGCAGATTGGGGTGTGAGAGGTATTGGATGGAAGTCCAAGCGTAGAGTGCACTGGCAAACGGACAAAGCTGTAGCTGCTTTCTCTGGGAAGGAAGGGCACTTTATATCCTAACCTTCCTTTGACTTGCCTGTGGGACAGTTGGACGTAAAAGCGTGCTTGAAGGTAAACTGAAGTAGAAACTGCCGGACCGTACTGCAGACTGCGAGTGGCCTCTCACGTGAGGTTCTTCTTAGGACCCAAAGGAGAGGAACAAGCAGAACCTTTCAGCAGAACTTCAGTGCCCTTTCGTAGCCAAAGCGCTAGTCACGGTGCAGGCCTCGTAGAAATGTGCTGCAGCAATCAGCCCTGGAGAGAGCCACACGGTGAGGTGACTTTCATTGCCTTTGTATGCATGAGTGCGTGCAGTGGACTCGCAAACTGACAACGGTCTTACCTGCTTGCTGTGAGAAGGAACTGCACTTTGCATCCGACCGTGCTTTCGCTTGCATGGGGAGAACAGGCCCTAGAAGTGTGCTTGAAGGAAAACTGAAGTGGAAACTGCCGACCATACTGAAGGCCGCCTTGGTCTTCTCACGTGTAGTTCTCCTCGGGAGATATTGGAGGACTTTCCAAGACCTGTCTTTCAGCAGAACCTCAATGCTCTTGCTCGGCCCAAGTACCAGTCAGCATATAGGCCTCAAAGAGATGTCCTGCAGAAATCAGCAATTCAGAAGGCCAGGTTGGGATGTGAATGATCCTGCAAGGGCGGCACAGACTGATGTGCCCTGGCAAACTGACAGAGCTCTACCTGCTGTCTCTAAGAAGGAACTGCACTTTATATCCTAACCTTCCACTGACTTGCCCGGGAAAGCTGGGGCTAGAAGGGTGCCGGAAGGAACGCAGAAGTGCACACCGCAGAACCATGCTGAAGATTGCGTGTGGCTTCTCACGTGGTGTTCTTCTCAGGAGAAAGGAGAGGACTTTCTAGGACCTGTCTTTCAGCAGAACCTCCGTGCCCTTTCCAGGAAAAAGTGCCTGTCACGCTCCCGGCCTCCTGGAACAGTGCTGCCGAAATCAGCAGTGCAGAGAGCCAGACCGGCACGGGAAGAGTGTTGGCTATAAGGTGAAGCGTGGAGGGAACTGGAACTGGCAAGTGGACAAAGCTCTGGCTCCTGTCTCGTAGAAGGAAGTGCACCTTTTCTCCTACCCTTCCCTTGCCTTGCCTGGGAGAGCTGGCGCTCGAAGCACGCTGGAAGGAAAACTGAAGTGGAAGCTGCCCGACCACCCTGAGGACTGTGTTTGGTTTCACACGTGATGTTCTTTTCAGGAGAACGTAGAGGGCGTTCCGGGACCTGTCTTTCAGCCAAACCTCAGTGCACTTTCCAGGGCAAAGTGCCTGTCCCTGTACAGGCCTCCGAGCGATGTGCTGCCGAAATCAACAATGCAGAGAGGCAGATTGGGGTGTGAGAGGTATTGGATGGAAGTCCAAGCGTAGAGTGCACTGGCAAACGGACAAAGCTGCTGCTGCTTTCTCTCTCTGGAAGGAAGGGCACTTTATATCCTAACCTTCCTTTGACTTGCCTGTGGGACAGTTGGACGTAAAAGCGTGCTTGAAGGTAAACTGAAGTAGAAACTGCCGGACCGTACTGCAGACTGCGAGTGGCCTCTCACGTGAGGTTCTTCTTAGGACCCAAAGGAGAGGAACAAGCAGAACCTTTCAGCAGAACTTCAGTGCCCTTTCGTAGCCAAAGCGCTAGTCACGGTGCAGGCCTCGTAGAAATGTGCTGCAGCAATCAGCCCTGGAGAGAGCCACACGGTGAGGTGACTTTCATTGCCTTTGTATGCATGAGTGCGTGCAGTGGACTCGCAAACTGACAACGGTCTTACCTGCTTGCTGTGAGAAGGAACTGCACTTTGCATCCGACCGTGCTTTCGCTTGCATGGGAGAACAGGCCCTAGAAGTGTGCTTGAAGGAAAACTGAAGTGGAAACTGCCGGACCATACTGAAGGCCGCCTTGGTCTTCTCACGTGTAGTTCTCCTCGGGAGATATTGGAGGACTTTCCAAGACCTGTCTTTCAGCAGAACCTCAATGCTCTTGCTCGGCCCAAGTACCAGTCAGCATATAGGCCTCAAAGAGATGTCCTGCAGAAATCAGCAATTCAGAAGGCCAGGTTGGGATGTGAATGATCCTGCAAGGGCGGCACAGACTGATGTGCCCTGGCAAACTGACAGAGCTCTACCTGCTGTCTCTAAGAAGGAACTGCACTTTATATCCTAACCTTCCACTGACTTGCCCGGGAAAGCTGGGGCTAGAAGGGTGCCGGAAGGAACGCAGAAGTGCACACCGCAGAACCATGCTGAAGATTGCGTGTGGCTTCTCACGTGGTGTTCTTCTCAGGAGAAAGGAGAGGACTTTCTAGGACCTGTCTTTCAGCAGAACCTCCGTGCCCTTTCCAGGAAAAAGTGCCTGTCACGCTCCCGGCCTCCTGGAACAGTGCTGCCGAAATCAGCAGTGCAGAGAGCCAGACCGGCACGGGAAGAGTGTTGGCTATAAGGTGAAGCGTGGAGGGAACTGGAACTGGCAAGTGGACAAAGCTCTGGCTCCTGTCTCGTAGAAGGAAGTGCACCTTTTCTCCTACCCTTCCCTTGCCTTGCCTGGGAGAGCTGGCGCTCGAAGCACGCTGGAAGGAAAACTGAAGTGGAAGCTGCCCGACCACCCTGAGGACTGTGTTTGGTTTCACACCTGATGTTCTTTTCAGGAGAACGTAGAGGGCGTTCCGGGACCTGTCTTTCAGCCAAACCTCAGTGCACTTTCCAGGGCAAAGTGCCTGTCCCTGTACAGGCCTCCGAGCGATGTGCTGCCGAAATCAACAATGCAGAGAGGCAGATTGGGGTGTGAGAGGTATTGGATGGAAGTCCAAGCGTAGAGTGCACTGGCAAACGGACAAAGCTGTAGCTGCTTTCTCTGGGAAGGAAGGGCACTTTATATCCTAACCTTCCTTTGACTTGCCTGTGGGACAGTTGGACGTAAAAGCGTGCTTGAAGGTAAACTGAAGTAGAAACTGCCGGACCGTACTGCAGACTGCGAGTGGCCTCTCACGTGAGGTTCTTCTTAGGACCCAAAGGAGAGGAACAAGCAGAACCTTTCAGCAGAACTTCAGTGCCCTTTCGTAGCCAAAGCGCTAGTCACGGTGCAGGCCTCGTAGAAATGTGCTGCAGCAATCAGCCCTGGAGAGAGCCACACGGTGAGGTGACTTTCATTGCCTTTGTATGCATGAGTGCGTGCAGTGGACTCGCAAACTGACAACGGTCTTACCTGCTTGCTGTGAGAAGGAACTGCACTTTGCATCCGACCGTGCTTTCGCTTGCATGGGAGAACAGGCCCTAGAAGTGTGCTTGAAGGAAAACTGAAGTGGAAACTGCCGGACCATACTGAAGGCCGCCTTGGTCTTCTCACGTGTAGTTCTCCTCGGGAGATATTGGAGGACTTTCCAAGACCTGTCTTTCAGCAGAACCTCAATGCTCTTGCTCGGCCCAAGTACCAGTCAGCATATAGGCCTCAAAGAGATGTCCTGCAGAAATCAGCAATTCAGAAGGCCAGGTTGGGATGTGAATGATCCTGCAAGGGCGGCACAGACTGATGTGCCCTGGCAAACTGACAGAGCTCTACCTGCTGTCTCTAAGAAGGAACTGCACTTTATATCCTAACCTTCCACTGACTTGCCCGGGAAAGCTGGGGCTAGAAGGGTGCCGGAAGGAACGCAGAAGTGCACACCGAGACCCAGAACCATGCTGAAGATTGCGTGTGGCTTCTCACGTGGTGTTCTTCTCAGGAGAAAGGAGAGGACTTTCTAGGACCTGTCTTTCAGCAGAACCTCCGTGCCCTTTCCAGGAAAAAGTGCCTGTCACGCTCCCGGCCTCCTGGAACAGTGCTGCCGAAATCAGCAGTGCAGAGAGCCAGACCGGCACGGGAAGAGTGTTGGCTATAAGGTGAAGCGTGGAGGGAACTGGAACTGGCAAGTGGACAAAGCTCTGGCTCCTGTCTCGTAGAAGGAAGTGCACCTTTTCTCCTACCCTTCCCTTGCCTTGCCTGGGAGAGCTGGCGCTCGAAGCACGCTGGAAGGAAAACTGAAGTGGAAGCTGCCCGACCACCCTGAGGACTGTGTTTGGTTTCACACCTGATGTTCTTTTCAGGAGAACGTAGAGGGCGTTCCGGGACCTGTCTTTCAGCCAAACCTCAGTGCACTTTCCAGGGCAAAGTGCCTGTCCCTGTACAGGCCTCCGAGCGATGTGCTGCCGAAATCAACAATGCAGAGAGGCAGATTGGGGTGTGAGAGGTATTGGATGGAAGTCCAAGCGTAGAGTGCACTGGCAAACGGACAAAGCTGTAGCTGCTTTCTCTGGGAAGGAAGGGCACTTTATATCCTAACCTTCCTTTGACTTGCCTGTGGGACAGTTGGACGTAAAAGCGTGCTTGAAGGTAAACTGAAGTAGAAACTGCCGGACCGTACTGCAGACTGCGAGTGGCCTCTCACGTGAGGTTCTTCTTAGGACCCAAAGGAGAGGAACAAGCAGAACCTTTCAGCAGAACTTCAGTGCCCTTTCGTAGCCAAAGCGCTAGTCACGGTGCAGGCCTCGTAGAAATGTGCTGCAGCAATCAGCCCTGGAGAGAGCCACACGGTGAGGTGACTTTCATTGCCTTTGTATGCATGAGTGCGTGCAGTGGACTCGCAAACTGACAACGGTCTTACCTGCTTGCTGTGAGAAGGAACTGCACTTTGCATCCGACCGTGCTTTCGCTTGCATGGGAGAACAGGCCCTAGAAGTGTGCTTGAAGGAAAACTGAAGTGGAAACTGCCGGACCATACTGAAGGCCGCCTTGGTCTTCTCACGTGTAGTTCTCCTCGGGAGATATTGGAGGACTTTCCAAGACCTGTCTTTCAGCAGAACCTCAATGCTCTTGCTCGGCCCAAGTACCAGTCAGCATATAGGCCTCAAAGAGATGTCCTGCAGAAATCAGCAATTCAGAAGGCCAGGTTGGGATGTGAATGATCCTGCAAGGGCGGCACAGACTGATGTGCCCTGGCAAACTGACAGAGCTCTACCTGCTGTCTCTAAGAAGGAACTGCACTTTATATCCTAACCTTCCACTGACTTGCCCGGGAAAGCTGGGGCTAGAAGGGTGCCGGAAGGAACGCAGAAGTGCACACCGCAGAACCATGCTGAAGATTGCGTGTGGCTTCTCACGTGGTGTTCTTCTCAGGAGAAAGGAGAGGACTTTCTAGGACCTGTCTTTCAGCAGAACCTCCGTGCCCTTTCCAGGAAAAAGTGCCTGTCACGCTCCCGGCCTCCTGGAACAGTGCTGCCGAAATCAGCAGTGCAGAGAGCCAGACCGGCACGGGAAGAGTGTTGGCTATAAGGTGAAGCGTGGAGGGAACTGGAACTGGCAAGTGGACAAAGCTCTGGCTCCTGTCTCGTAGAAGGAAGTGCACCTTTTTCTCCTACCCTTCCCTTGCCTTGCCTGGGAGAGCTGGCGCTCGAAGCACGCTGGAAGGAAAACTGAAGTGGAAGCTGCCCGACCACCCTGAGGACTGTGTTTGGTTTCACACCTGATGTTCTTTTCAGGAGAACGTAGAGGGCGTTCCGGGACCTGTCTTTCAGCCAAACCTCAGTGCACTTTCCAGGGCAAAGTGCCTGTCCCTGTACAGGCCTCCGAGCGATGTGCTGCCGAAATCAACAATGCAGAGAGGCAGATTGGGGTGTGAGAGGTATTGGATGGAAGTCCAAGCGTAGAGTGCACTGGCAAACGGACAAAGCTGTAGCTGCTTTCTCTGCGGAAGGAAGGGCACTTTATATCCTAACCTTCCTTTGACTTGCCTGTGGGACAGTTGGACGTAAAAGCGTGCTTGAAGGTAAACTGAAGTAGAAACTGCCGGACCGTACTGCAGACTGCGAGTGGCCTCTCACGTGAGGTTCTTCTTAGGACCCAAAGGAGAGGAACAAGCAGAACCTTTCAGCAGAACTTCAGTGCCCTTTCGTAGCCAAAGCGCTAGTCACGGTGCAGGCCTCGTAGAAATGTGCTGCAGCAATCAGCCCTGGAGAGAGCCACACGGTGAGGTGACTTTCATTGCCTTTGTATGCATGAGTGCGTGCAGTGGACTCGCAAACTGACAACGGTCTTACCTGCTTGCTGTGAGAAGGAACTGCACTTTGCATCCGACCGTGCTTTCGCTTGCATGGGAGAACAGGCCCTAGAAGTGTGCTTGAAGGAAAACTGAAGTGGAAACTGCCGGACCATACTGAAGGCCGCCTTGGTCTTCTCACGTGTAGTTCTCCTCGGGAGATATTGGAGGACTTTCCAAGACCTGTCTTTCAGCAGAACCTCAATGCTCTTGCTCGGCCCAAGTACCAGTCAGCATATAGGCCTCAAAGAGATGTCCTGCAGAAATCAGCAATTCAGAAGGCCAGGTTGGGATGTGAATGATCCTGCAAGGGCGGCACAGACTGATGTGCCCTGGCAAACTGACAGAGCTCTACCTGCTGTCTCTAAGAAGGAACTGCACTTTATATCCTAACCTTCCACTGACTTGCCCGGGAAAGCTGGGGCTAGAAGGGTGCCGGAAGGAACGCAGAAGTGCACACCGCAGAACCATGCTGAAGATTGCGTGTGGCTTCTCACGTGGTGTTCTTCTCAGGAGAAAGGAGAGGACTTTCTAGGACCTGTCTTTCAGCAGAACCTCCGTGCCCTTTCCAGGAAAAAGTGCCTGTCACGCTCCCGGCCTCCTGGAACAGTGCTGCCGAAATCAGCAGTGCAGAGAGCCAGACCGGCACGGGAAGAGTGTTGGCTATAAGGTGAAGCGTGGAGGGAACTGGAACTGGCAAGTGGACAAAGCTCTGGCTCCTGTCTCGTAGAAGGAAGTGCACCTTTTCTCCTACCCTTCCCTTGCCTTGCCTGGGAGAGCTGGCGCTCGAAGCACGCTGGAAGGAAAACTGAAGTGGAAGCTGCCCGACCACCCTGAGGACTGTGTTTGGTTTCACACCTGATGTTCTTTTCAGGAGAACGTAGAGGGCGTTCCGGGACCTGTCTTTCAGCCAAACCTCAGTGCACTTTCCAGGGCAAAGTGCCTGTCCCTGTACAGGCCTCCGAGCGATGTGCTGCCGAAATCAACAATGCAGAGAGGCAGATTGGGGTGTGAGAGGTATTGGATGGAAGTCCAAGCGTAGAGTGCACTGGCAAACGGACAAAGCTGTAGCTGCTTTCTCTGGGAAGGAAGGGCACTTTATATCCTAACCTTCCTTTGACTTGCCTGTGGGACAGTTGGACGTAAAAGCGTGCTTGAAGGTAAACTGAAGTAGAAACTGCCGGACCGTACTGCAGACTGCGAGTGGCCTCTCACGTGAGGTTCTTCTTAGGACCCAAAGGAGAGGAACAAGCAGAACCTTTCAGCAGAACTTCAGTGCCCTTTCGTAGCCAAAGCGCTAGTCACGGTGCAGGCCTCGTAGAAATGTGCTGCAGCAATCAGCCCTGGAGAGAGCCACACGGTGAGGTGACTTTCATTGCCTTTGTATGCATGAGTGCGTGCAGTGGACTCGCAAACTGACAACGGTCTTACCTGCTTGCTGTGAGAAGGAACTGCACTTTGCATCCGACCGTGCTTTCGCTTGCATGGGAGAACAGGCCCTAGAAGTGTGCTTGAAGGAAAACTGAAGTGGAAACTGCCGGACCATACTGAAGGCCGCCTTGGTCTTCTCACGTGTAGTTCTCCTCGGGAGATATTGGAGGACTTTCCAAGACCTGTCTTTCAGCAGAACCTCAATGCTCTTGCTCGGCCCAAGTACCAGTCAGCATATAGGCCTCAAAGAGATGTCCTGCAGAAATCAGCAATTCAGAAGGCCAGGTTGGGATGTGAATGATCCTGCAAGGGCGGCACAGACTGATGTGCCCTGGCAAACTGACAGAGCTCTACCTGCTGTCTCTAAGAAGGAACTGCACTTTATATCCTAACCTTCCACTGACTTGCCCGGGAAAGCTGGGGCTAGAAGGGTGCCGGAAGGAACGCAGAAGTGCACACCGCAGAACCATGCTGAAGATTGCGTGTGGCTTCTCACGTGGTGTTCTTCTCAGGAGAAAGGAGAGGACTTTCTAGGACCTGTCTTTCAGCAGAACCTCCGTGCCCTTTCCAGGAAAAAGTGCCTGTCACGCTCCCGGCCTCCTGGAACAGTGCTGCCGAAATCAGCAGTGCAGAGAGCCAGACCGGCACGGGAAGAGTGTTGGCTATAAGGTGAAGCGTGGAGGGAACTGGAACTGGCAAGTGGACAAAGCTCTGGCTCCTGTCTCGTAGAAGGAAGTGCACCTTTTCTCCTACCCTTCCCTTGCCTTGCCTGGGAGAGCTGGCGCTCGAAGCACGCTGGAAGGAAAACTGAAGTGGAAGCTGCCCGACCACCCTGAGGACTGTGTTTGGTTTCACACCTGATGTTCTTTTCAGGAGAACGTAGAGGGCGTTCCGGGACCTGTCTTTCAGCCAAACCTCAGTGCACTTTCCAGGGCAAAGTGCCTGTCCCTGTACAGGCCTCCGAGCGATGTGCTGCCGAAATCAACAATGCAGAGAGGCAGATTGGGGTGTGAGAGGTATTGGATGGAAGTCCAAGCGTAGAGTGCACTGGCAAACGGACAAAGCTGTAGCTGCTTTCTCTGGGAAGGAAGGGCACTTTATATCCTAACCTTCCTTTGACTTGCCTGTGGGACAGTTGGACGTAAAAGCGTGCTTGAAGGTAAACTGAAGTAGAAACTGCCGGACCGTACTGCAGACTGCGAGTGGCCTCTCACGTGAGGTTCTTCTTAGGACCCAAAGGAGAGGAACAAGCAGAACCTTTCAGCAGAACTTCAGTGCCCTTTCGTAGCCAAAGCGCTAGTCACGGTGCAGGCCTCGTAGAAATGTGCTGCAGCAATCAGCCCTGGAGAGAGCCACACGGTGAGGTGACTTTCATTGCCTTTGTATGCATGAGTGCGTGCAGTGGACTCGCAAACTGACAACGGTCTTACCTGCTTGCTGTGAGAAGGAACTGCACTTTGCATCCGACCGTGCTTTCGCTTGCATGGGAGAACAGGCCCTAGAAGTGTGCTTGAAGGAAAACTGAAGTGGAAACTGCCGGACCATACTGAAGGCCGCCTTGGTCTTCTCACGTGTAGTTCTCCTCGGGAGATATTGGAGGACTTTCCAAGACCTGTCTTTCAGCAGAACCTCAATGCTCTTGCTCGGCCCAAGTACCAGTCAGCATATAGGCCTCAAAGAGATGTCCTGCAGAAATCAGCAATTCAGAAGGCCAGGTTGGGATGTGAATGATCCTGCAAGGGCGGCACAGACTGATGTGCCCTGGCAAACTGACAGAGCTCTACCTGCTGTCTCTAAGAAGGAACTGCACTTTATATCCTAACCTTCCACTGACTTGCCCGGGAAAGCTGGGGCTAGAAGGGTGCCGGAAGGAACGCAGAAGTGCACACCGCAGAACCATGCTGAAGATTGCGTGTGGCTTCTCACGTGGTGTTCTTCTCAGGAGAAAGGAGAGGACTTTCTAGGACCTGTCTTTCAGCAGAACCTCCGTGCCCTTTCCAGGAAAAAGTGCCTGTCACGCTCCCGGCCTCCTGGAACAGTGCTGCCGAAATCAGCAGTGCAGAGAGCCAGACCGGCACGGGAAGAGTGTTGGCTATAAGGTGAAGCGTGGAGGGAACTGGAACTGGCAAGTGGACAAAGCTCTGGCTCCTGTCTCGTAGAAGGAAGTGCACCTTTTCTCCTACCCTTCCCTTGCCTTGCCTGGGAGAGCTGGCGCTCGAAGCACGCTGGAAGGAAAACTGAAGTGGAAGCTGCCCGACCACCCTGAGGACTGTGTTTTGGTTTCACACCTGATGTTCTTTTCAGGAGAACGTAGAGGGCGTTCCGGGACCTGTCTTTCAGCCAAACCTCAGTGCACTTTCCAGGGCAAAGTGCCTGTCCCTGTACAGGCCTCCGAGCGATGTGCTGCCGAAATCAACAATGCAGAGAGGCAGATTGGGGTGTGAGAGGTATTGGATGGAAGTCCAAGCGTAGAGTGCACTGGCAAACGGACAAAGCTGTAGCTGCTTTCTCTGGGAAGGAAGGGCACTTTATATCCTAACCTTCCTTTGACTTGCCTGTGGGACAGTTGGACGTAAAAGCGTGCTTGAAGGTAAACTGAAGTAGAAACTGCCGGACCGTACTGCAGACTGCGAGTGGCCTCTCACGTGAGGTTCTTCTTAGGACCCAAAGGAGAGGAACAAGCAGAACCTTTCAGCAGAACTTCAGTGCCCTTTCGTAGCCAAAGCGCTAGTCACGGTGCAGGCCTCGTAGAAATGTGCTGCAGCAATCAGCCCTGGAGAGAGCCACACGGTGAGGTGACTTTCATTGCCTTTGTATGCATGAGTGCGTGCAGTGGACTCGCAAACTGACAACGGTCTTACCTGCTTGCTGTGAGAAGGAACTGCACTTTGCATCCGACCGTGCTTTCGCTTGCATGGGAGAACAGGCCCTAGAAGTGTGCTTGAAGGAAAACTGAAGTGGAAACTGCCGGACCATACTGAAGGCCGCCTTGGTCTTCTCACGTGTAGTTCTCCTCGGGAGATATTGGAGGACTTTCCAAGACCTGTCTTTCAGCAGAACCTCAATGCTCTTGCTCGGCCCCAAGTACCAGTCAGCATATAGGCCTCAAAGAGATGTCCTGCAGAAATCAGCAATTCAGAAGGCCAGGTTGGGATGTGAATGATCCTGCAAGGGCGGCACAGACTGATGTGCCCTGGCAAACTGACAGAGCTCTACCTGCTGTCTCTAAGAAGGAACTGCACTTTATATCCTAACCTTCCACTGACTTGCCCGGGAAAGCTGGGGCTAGAAGGGTGCCGGAAGGAACGCAGAAGTGCACACCGCAGAACCATGCTGAAGATTGCGTGTGGCTTCTCACGTGGTGTTCTTCTCAGGAGAAAGGAGAGGACTTTCTAGGACCTGTCTTTCAGCAGAACCTCCGTGCCCTTTCCAGGAAAAAGTGCCTGTCACGCTCCCGCCTCCTCCTGGAACAGTGCTGCCGAAATCAGCAGTGCAGAGAGCCAGACCGGCACGGGAAGAGTGTTGGCTATAAGGTGAAGCGTGGAGGGAACTGGAACTGGCAAGTGGACAAAGCTCTGGCTCCTGTCTCGTAGAAGGAAGTGCACCTTTTCTCCTACCCTTCCCTTGCCTTGCCTGGGAGAGCTGGCGCTCGAAGCACGCTGGAAGGAAAACTGAAGTGGAAGCTGCCCGACCACCCTGAGGACTGTGTTTGGTTTCACACCTGATGTTCTTTTCAGGAGAACGTAGAGGGCGTTCCGGGACCTGTCTTTCAGCCAAACCTCAGTGCACTTTCCAGGGCAAAGTGCCTGTCCCTGTACAGGCCTCCGAGCGATGTGCTGCCGAAATCAACAATGCAGAGAGGCAGATTGGGGTGTGAGAGGTATTGGATGGAAGTCCAAGCGTAGAGTGCACTGGCAAACGGACAAAGCTGTAGCTGCTTTCTCTGGGAAGGAAGGGCACTTTATATCCTAACCTTCCTTTGACTTGCCTGTGGGACAGTTGGACGTAAAAGCGTGCTTGAAGGTAAACTGAAGTAGAAACTGCCGGACCGTACTGCAGACTGCGAGTGGCCTCTCACGTGAGGTTCTTCTTAGGACCCAAAGGAGAGGAACAAGCAGAACCTTTCAGCAGAACTTCAGTGCCCTTTCGTAGCCAAAGCGCTAGTCACGGTGCAGGCCTCGTAGAAATGTGCTGCAGCAATCAGCCCTGGAGAGAGCCACACGGTGAGGTGACTTTCATTGCCTTTGTATGCATGAGTGCGTGCAGTGGACTCGCAAACTGACAACGGTCTTACCTGCTTGCTGTGAGAAGGAACTGCACTTTGCATCCGACCGTGCTTTCGCTTGCATGGGAGAACAGGCCCTAGAAGTGTGCTTGAAGGAAAACTGAAGTGGAAACTGCCGGACCATACTGAAGGCCGCCTTGGTCTTCTCACGTGTAGTTCTCCTCGGGAGATATTGGAGGACTTTCCAAGACCTGTCTTTCAGCAGAACCTCAATGCTCTTGCTCGGCCCAAGTACCAGTCAGCATATAGGCCTCAAAGAGATGTCCTGCAGAAATCAGCAATTCAGAAGGCCAGGTTGGGATGTGAATGATCCTGCAAGGGCGGCACAGACTGATGTGCCCTGGCAAACTGACAGAGCTCTACCTGCTGTCTCTAAGAAGGAACTGCACTTTATATCCTAACCTTCCACTGACTTGCCCGGGAAAGCTGGGGCTAGAAGGGTGCCGGAAGGAACGCAGAAGTGCACACCGCAGAACCATGCTGAAGATTGCGTGTGGCTTCTCACGTGGTGTTCTTCTCAGGAGAAAGGAGAGGACTTTCTAGGACCTGTCTTTCAGCAGAACCTCCGTGCCCTTTCCAGGAAAAAGTGCCTGTCACGCTCCCGCGGCCTCCTGGAACAGTGCTGCCGAAATCAGCAGTGCAGAGAGCCAGACCGGCACGGGAAGAGTGTTGGCTATAAGGTGAAGCGTGGAGGGAACTGGAACTGGCAAGTGGACAAAGCTCTGGCTCCTGTCTCGTAGAAGGAAGTGCACCTTTTCTCCTACCCTTCCCTTGCCTTGCCTGGGAGAGCTGGCGCTCGAAGCACGCTGGAAGGAAAACTGAAGTGGAAGCTGCCCGACCACCCTGAGGACTGTGTTTGGTTTCACACCTGATGTTCTTTTCAGGAGAACGTAGAGGGCGTTCCGGGACCTGTCTTTCAGCCAAACCTCAGTGCACTTTCCAGGGCAAAGTGCCTGTCCCTGTACAGGCCTCCGAGCGATGTGCTGCCGAAATCAACAATGCAGAGAGGCAGATTGGGGTGTGAGAGGTATTGGATGGAAGTCCAAGCGTAGAGTGCACTGGCAAACGGACAAAGCTGTAGCTGCTTTCTCTGGGAAGGAAGGGCACTTTATATCCTAACCTTCCTTTGACTTGCCTGTGGGACAGTTGGACGTAAAAGCGTGCTTGAAGGTAAACTGAAGTAGAAACTGCCGGACCGTACTGCAGACTGCGAGTGGCCTCTCACGTGAGGTTCTTCTTAGGACCCAAAGGAGAGGAACAAGCAGAACCTTTCAGCAGAACTTCAGTGCCCTTTCGTAGCCAAAGCGCTAGTCACGGTGCAGGCCTCGTAGAAATGTGCTGCAGCAATCAGCCCTGGAGAGAGCCACACGGTGAGGTGACTTTCATTGCCTTTGTATGCATGAGTGCGTGCAGTGGACTCGCAAACTGACAACGGTCTTACCTGCTTGCTGTGAGAAGGAACTGCACTTTGCATCCGACCGTGCTTTCGCTTGCATGGGAGAACAGGCCCTAGAAGTGTGCTTGAAGGAAAACTGAAGTGGAAACTGCCGGACCATACTGAAGGCCGCCTTGGTCTTCTCACGTGTAGTTCTCCTCGGGAGATATTGGAGGACTTTCCAAGACCTGTCTTTCAGCAGAACCTCAATGCTCTTGCTCGGCCCAAGTACCAGTCAGCATATAGGCCTCAAAGAGATGTCCTGCAGAAATCAGCAATTCAGAAGGCCAGGTTGGGATGTGAATGATCCTGCAAGGGCGGCACAGACTGATGTGCCCTGGCAAACTGACAGAGCTCTACCTGCTGTCTCTAAGAAGGAACTGCACTTTATATCCTAACCTTCCACTGACTTGCCCGGGAAAGCTGGGGCTAGAAGGGTGCCGGAAGGAACGCAGAAGTGCACACCGCAGAACCATGCTGAAGATTGCGTGTGGCTTCTCACGTGGTGTTCTTCTCAGGAGAAAGGAGAGGACTTTCTAGGACCTGTCTTTCAGCAGAACCTCCGTGCCCTTTCCAGGAAAAAGTGCCTGTCACGCTCCCGGCCTCCTGGAACAGTGCTGCCGAAATCAGCAGTGCAGAGAGCCAGACCGGCACGGGAAGAGTGTTGGCTATAAGGTGAAGCGTGGAGGGAACTGGAACTGGCAAGTGGACAAAGCTCTGGCTCCTGTCTCGTAGAAGGAAGTGCACCTTTTCTCCTCCCTTCCCTGCCTTGCTTGCCTGGAGAGCTGGCGCTCGAAGCACGCTGGAAGGAAAACTGAAGTGGAAGCTGCCCGACCACCCTGAGGACTGTGTTTGGTTTCACACCTGATGTTCTTTTCAGGAGAACGTAGAGGGCGTTCCGGGACCTGTCTTTCAGCCAAACCTCAGTGCACTTTCCAGGGCAAAGTGCCTGTCCCTGTACAGGCCTCCGAGCGATGTGCTGCCGAAATCAACAATGCAGAGAGGCAGATTGGGGTGTGAGAGGTATTGGATGGAAGTCCAAGCGTAGAGTGCACTGGCAAACGGACAAAGCTGTAGCTGCTTTCTCTGGGAAGGAAGGGCACTTTATATCCTAACCTTCCTTTGACTTGCCTGTGGGACAGTTGGACGTAAAAGCGTGCTTGAAGGTAAACTGAAGTAGAAACTGCCGGACCGTACTGCAGACTGCGAGTGGCCTCTCACGTGAGGTTCTTCTTAGGACCCAAAGGAGAGGAACAAGCAGAACCTTTCAGCAGAACTTCAGTGCCCTTTCGTAGCCAAAGCGCTAGTCACGGTGCAGGCCTCGTAGAAATGTGCTGCAGCAATCAGCCCTGGAGAGAGCCACACGGTGAGGTGACTTTCATTGCCTTTGTATGCATGAGTGCGTGCAGTGGACTCGCAAACTGACAACGGTCTTACCTGCTTGCTGTGAGAAGGAACTGCACTTTGCATCCGACCGTGCTTTCGCTTGCATGGGAGAACAGGCCCTAGAAGTGTGCTTGAAGGAAAACTGAAGTGGAAACTGCCGGACCATACTGAAGGCCGCCTTGGTCTTCTCACGTGTAGTTCTCCTCGGGAGATATTGGAGGACTTTCCAAGACCTGTCTTTCAGCAGAACCTCAATGCTCTTGCTCGGCCCAAGTACCAGTCAGCATATAGGCCTCAAAGAGATGTCCTGCAGAAATCAGCAATTCAGAAGGCCAGGTTGGGATGTGAATGATCCTGCAAGGGCGGCACAGACTGATGTGCCCTGGCAAACTGACAGAGCTCTACCTGCTGTCTCTAAGAAGGAACTGCACTTTATATCCTAACCTTCCACTGACTTGCCCGGGAAAGCTGGGGCTAGAAGGGTGCCGGAAGGAACGCAGAAGTGCACACCGCAGAACCATGCTGAAGATTGCGTGTGGCTTCTCACGTGGTGTTCTTCTCAGGAGAAAGGAGAGGACTTTCTAGGACCTGTCTTTCAGCAGAACCTCCGTGCCCTTTCCAGGAAAAAGTGCCTGTCACGCTCCCGGCCTCCTGGAACAGTGCTGCCGAAATCAGCAGTGCAGAGAGCCAGACCGGCACGGGAAGAGTGTTGGCTATAAGGTGAAGCGTGGAGGGAACTGGAACTGGCAAGTGGACAAAGCTCTGGCTCCTGTCTCGTAGAAGGAAGTGCACCTTTTCTCCTACCCTTCCCTTGCCTTGCCTGGGAGAGCTGGCGCTCGAAGCACGCTGGAAGGAAAACTGAAGTGGAAGCTGCCCGACCACCCTGAGGACTGTGTTTGGTTTCACACCTGATGTTCTTTTCAGGAGAACGTAGAGGGCGTTCCGGGACCTGTCTTTCAGCCAAACCTCAGTGCACTTTCCAGGGCAAAGTGCCTGTCCCTGTACAGGCCTCCGAGCGATGTGCTGCCGAAATCAACAATGCAGAGAGGCAGATTGGGGTGTGAGAGGTATTGGATGGAAGTCCAAGCGTAGAGTGCACTGGCAAACGGACAAAGCTGTAGCTGCTTTCTCTGGGAAGGAAGGGCACTTTATATCCTAACCTTCCTTTGACTTGCCTGTGGGACAGTTGGACGTAAAAGCGTGCTTGAAGGTAAACTGAAGTAGAAACTGCCGGACCGTACTGCAGACTGCGAGTGGCCTCTCACGTGAGGTTCTTCTTAGGACCCAAAGGAGAGGAACAAGCAGAACCTTTCAGCAGAACTTCAGTGCCCTTTCGTAGCCAAAGCGCTAGTCACGGTGCAGGCCTCGTAGAAATGTGCTGCAGCAATCAGCCCTGGAGAGAGCCACACGGTGAGGTGACTTTCATTGCCTTTGTATGCATGAGTGCGTGCAGTGGACTCGCAAACTGACAACGGTCTTACCTGCTTGCTGTGAGAAGGAACTGCACTTTGCATCCGACCGTGCTTTCGCTTGCATGGGAGAACAGGCCCTAGAAGTGTGCTTGAAGGAAAACTGAAGTGGAAACTGCCGGACCATACTGAAGGCCGCCTTGGTCTTCTCACGTGTAGTTCTCCTCGGGAGATATTGGAGGACTTTCCAAGACCTGTCTTTCAGCAGAACCTCAATGCTCTTGCTCGGCCCAAGTACCAGTCAGCATATAGGCCTCAAAGAGATGTCCTGCAGAAATCAGCAATTCAGAAGGCCAGGTTGGGATGTGAATGATCCTGCAAGGGCGGCACAGACTGATGTGCCCTGGCAAACTGACAGAGCTCTACCTGCTGTCTCTAAGAAGGAACTGCACTTTATATCCTAACCTTCCACTGACTTGCCCGGGAAAGCTGGGGCTAGAAGGGTGCCGGAAGGAACGCAGAAGGGCACACCGCAGAACCATGCTGAAGATTGCGTGTGGCTTCTCACGTGGTGTTCTTCTCAGGAGAAAGGAGAGGACTTTCTAGGACCTGTCTTTCAGCAGAACCTCCGTGCCCTTTCCAGGAAAAAGTGCCTGTCACGCTCCCGGCCTCCTGGAACAGTGCTGCCGAAATCAGCAGTGCAGAGAGCCAGACCGGCACGGGAAGAGTGTTGGCTATAAGGTGAAGCGTGGAGGGAACTGGAACTGGCAAGTGGACAAAGCTCTGGCTCCTGTCTCGTAGAAGGAAGTGCACCTTTTCTCCTACCCTTCCCTTGCCTTGCCTGGGAGAGCTGGCGCTCGAAGCACGCTGGAAGGAAAACTGAAGTGGAAGCTGCCCGACCACCCTGAGGACTGTGTTTGGTTTCACACCTGATGTTCTTTTCAGGAGAACGTAGAGGGCGTTCCGGGACCTGTCTTTCAGCCAAACCTCAGTGCACTTTCCAGGGCAAAGTGCCTGTCCCTGTACAGGCCTCCGAGCGATGTGCTGCCGAAATCAACAATGCAGAGAGGCAGATTGGGGTGTGAGAGGTATTGGATGGAAGTCCAAGCGTAGAGTGCACTGGCAAACGGACAAAGCTGTAGCTGCTTTCTCTGGGAAGGAAGGGCACTTTATATCCTAACCTTCCTTTGACTTGCCTGTGGGACAGTTGGACGTAAAAGCGTGCTTGAAGGTAAACTGAAGTAGAAACTGCCGGACCGTACTGCAGACTGCGAGTGGCCTCTCACGTGAGGTTCTTCTTAGGACCCAAAGGAGAGGAACAAGCAGAACCTTTCAGCAGAACTTCAGTGCCCTTTCGTAGCCAAAGCGCTAGTCACGGTGCAGGCCTCGTAGAAATGTGCTGCAGCAATCAGCCCTGGAGAGAGCCACACGGTGAGGTGACTTTCATTGCCTTTGTATGCATGAGTGCGTGCAGTGGACTCGCAAACTGACAACGGTCTTACCTGCTTGCTGTGAGAAGGAACTGCACTTTGCATCCGACCGTGCTTTCGCTTGCATGGGAGAACAGGCCCTAGAAGTGTGCTTGAAGGAAAACTGAAGTGGAAACTGCCGGACCATACTGAAGGCCGCCTTGGTCTTCTCACGTGTAGTTCTCCTCGGGAGATATTGGAGGACTTTCCAAGACCTGTCTTTCAGCAGAACCTCAATGCTCTTGCTCGGCCCAAGTACCAGTCAGCATATAGGCCTCAAAGAGATGTCCTGCAGAAATCAGCAATTCAGAAGGCCAGGTTGGGATGTGAATGATCCTGCAAGGGCGGCACAGACTGATGTGCCCTGGCAAACTGACAGAGCTCTACCTGCTGTCTCTAAGAAGGAACTGCACTTTATATCCTAACCTTCCACTGACTTGCCCGGGAAAGCTGGGGCTAGAAGGGTGCCGGAAGGAACGCAGAAGTGCACACCGCAGAACCATGCTGAAGATTGCGTGTGGCTTCTCACGTGGTGTTCTTCTCAGGAGAAAGGAGAGGACTTTCTAGGACCTGTCTTTCAGCAGAACCTCCGTGCCCTTTCCAGGAAAAAGTGCCTGTCACGCTCCCGGCCTCCTGGAACAGTGCTGCCGAAATCAGCAGTGCAGAGAGCCAGACCGACGCACGGGAAAAGTGTTGGCTATAAGGTGAAGCGTGGAGGGAACTGGAACTGGCAAGTGGACAAAGCTCTGGCTCCTGTCTCGTAGAAGGAAGTGCACCTTTTCTCCTACCCTTCCCTTGCCTTGCCTGGGAGAGCTGGCGCTCGAAGCACGCTGGAAGGAAAACTGAAGTGGAAGCTGCCCGACCACCCTGAGGACTGTGTTTGGTTTCACACCTGATGTTCTTTTCAGGAGAACGTAGAGGGCGTTCCGGGACCTGTCTTTCAGCCAAACCTCAGTGCACTTTCCAGGGCAAAGTGCCTGTCCCTGTACAGGCCTCCGAGCGATGTGCTGCCGAAATCAACAATGCAGAGAGGCAGATTGGGGTGTGAGAGGTATTGGATGGAAGTCCAAGCGTAGAGTGCACTGGCAAACGGACAAAGCTGTAGCTGCTTTCTCTGGGAAGGAAGGGCACTTTATATCCTAACCTTCCTTTGACTTGCCTGTGGGACAGTTGGACGTAAAAGCGTGCTTGAAGGTAAACTGAAGTAGAAACTGCCGGACCGTACTGCAGACTGCGAGTGGCCTCTCACGTGAGGTTCTTCTTAGGACCCAAAGGAGAGGAACAAGCAGAACCTTTCAGCAGAACTTCAGTGCCCTTTCGTAGCCAAAGCGCTAGTCACGGTGCAGGCCTCGTAGAAATGTGCTGCAGCAATCAGCCCTGGAGAGAGCCACACGGTGAGGTGACTTTCATTGCCTTTGTATGCATGAGTGCGTGCAGTGGACTCGCAAACTGACAACGGTCTTACCTGCTTGCTGTGAGAAGGAACTGCACTTTGCATCCGACCGTGCTTTCGCTTGCATGGGAGAACAGGCCCTAGAAGTGTGCTTGAAGGAAAACTGAAGTGGAAACTGCCGGACCATACTGAAGGCCGCCTTGGTCTTCTCACGTGTAGTTCTCCTCGGGAGATATTGGAGGACTTTCCAAGACCTGTCTTTCAGCAGAACCTCAATGCTCTTGCTCGGCCCAAGTACCAGTCAGCATATAGGCCTCAAAGAGATGTCCTGCAGAAATCAGCAATTCAGAAGGCCAGGTTGGGATGTGAATGATCCTGCAAGGGCGGCACAGACTGATGTGCCCTGGCAAACTGACAGAGCTCTACCTGCTGTCTCTAAGAAGGAACTGCACTTTATATCCTAACCTTCCACTGACTTGCCCGGGAAAGCTGGGGCTAGAAGGGTGCCGGAAGGAACGCAGAAGTGCACACCGCAGAACCATGCTGAAGATTGCGTGTGGCTTCTCACGTGGTGTTCTTCTCAGGAGAAAGGAGAGGACTTTCTAGGACCTGTCTTTCAGCAGAACCTCCGTGCCCTTTCCAGGAAAAAGTGCCTGTCACGCTCCCGGCCTCCTGGAACAGTGCTGCCGAAATCAGCAGTGCAGAGAGCCAGACCGGCACGGGAAGAGTGTTGGCTATAAGGTGAAGCGTGGAGGGAACTGGAACTGGCAAGTGGACAAAGCTCTGGCTCCTGTCTCGTAGAAGGAAGTGCACCTTTTCTCCTACCCTTCCCTTGCCTTGCCTGGGAGAGCTGGCGCTCGAAGCACGCTGGAAGGAAAACTGAAGTGGAAGCTGCCCGACCACCCTGAGGACTGTGTTTGGTTTCACACCTGATGTTCTTTTCAGGAGAACGTAGAGGGCGTTCCGGGACCTGTCTTTCAGCCAAACCTCAGTGCACTTTCCAGGGCAAAGTGCCTGTCCCTGTACAGGCCTCCGAGCGATGTGCTGCCGAAATCAACAATGCAGAGAGGCAGATTGGGGTGTGAGAGGTATTGGATGGAAGTCCAAGCGTAGAGTGCACTGGCAAACGGACAAAGCTGTAGCTGCTTTCTCTGGGAAGGAAGGGCACTTTATATCCTAACCTTCCTTTGACTTGCCTGTGGGACAGTTGGACGTAAAAGCGTGCTTGAAGGTAAACTGAAGTAGAAACTGCCGGACCGTACTGCAGACTGCGAGTGGCCTCTCACGTGAGGTTCTTCTTAGGACCCAAAGGAGAGGAACAAGCAGAACCTTTCAGCAGAACTTCAGTGCCCTTTCGTAGCCAAAGCGCTAGTCACGGTGCAGGCCTCGTAGAAATGTGCTGCAGCAATCAGCCCTGGAGAGAGCCACACGGTGAGGTGACTTTCATTGCCTTTGTATGCATGAGTGCGTGCAGTGGACTCGCAAACTGACAACGGTCTTACCTGCTTGCTGTGAGAAGGAACTGCACTTTGCATCCGACCGTGCTTTCGCTTGCATGGGAGAACAGGCCCTAGAAGTGTGCTTGAAGGAAAACTGAAGTGGAAACTGCCGGACCATACTGAAGGCCGCCTTGGTCTTCTCACGTGTAGTTCTCCTCGGGAGATATTGGAGGACTTTCCAAGACCTGTCTTTCAGCAGAACCTCAATGCTCTTGCTCGGCCCAAGTACCAGTCAGCATATAGGCCTCAAAGAGATGTCCTGCAGAAATCAGCAATTCAGAAGGCCAGGTTGGGATGTGAATGATCCTGCAAGGGCGGCACAGACTGATGTGCCCTGGCAAACTGACAGAGCTCTACCTGCTGTCTCTAAGAAGGAACTGCACTTTATATCCTAACCTTCCACTGACTTGCCCGGGAAAGCTGGGGCTAGAAGGGTGCCGGAAGGAACGCAGAAGTGCACACCGCAGAACCATGCTGAAGATTGCGTGTGGCTTCTCACGTGGTGTTCTTCTCAGGAGAAAGGAGAGGACTTTCTAGGACCTGTCTTTCAGCAGAACCTCCGTGCCCTTTCCAGGAAAAAGTGCCTGTCACGCTCCCGGCCTCCTGGAACAGTGCTGCCGAAATCAGCAGTGCAGAGAGCCAGACCGGCACGGGAAGAGTGTTGGCTATAAGGTGAAGCGTGGAGGGAACTGGAACTGGCAAGTGGACAAAGCTCTGGCTCCTGTCTCGTAGAAGGAAGTGCACCTTTTCTCCTACCCTTCCCTTGCCTTGCCTGGGAGAGCTGGCGCTCGAAGCACGCTGGAAGGAAAACTGAAGTGGAAGCTGCCCGACCACCCTGAGGACTGTGTTTGGTTTCACACCTGATGTTCTTTTCAGGAGAACGTAGAGGGCGTTCCGGGACCTGTCTTTCAGCCAAACCTCAGTGCACTTTCCAGGGCAAAGTGCCTGTCCCTGTACAGGCCTCCGAGCGATGTGCTGCCGAAATCAACAATGCAGAGAGGCAGATTGGGGTGTGAGAGGTATTGGATGGAAGTCCAAGCGTAGAGTGCACTGGCAAACGGACAAAGCTGTAGCTGCTTTCTCTGGGAAGGAAGGGCACTTTATATCCTAACCTTCCTTTGACTTGCCTGTGGGACAGTTGGACGTAAAAGCGTGCTTGAAGGTAAACTGAAGTAGAAACTGCCGGACCGTACTGCAGACTGCGAGTGGCCTCTCACGTGAGGTTCTTCTTAGGACCCAAAGGAGAGGAACAAGCAGAACCTTTCAGCAGAACTTCAGTGCCCTTTCGTAGCCAAAGCGCTAGTCACGGTGCAGGCCTCGTAGAAATGTGCTGCAGCAATCAGCCCTGGAGAGAGCCACACGGTGAGGTGACTTTCATTGCCTTTGTATGCATGAGTGCGTGCAGTGGACTCGCAAACTGACAACGGTCTTACCTGCTTGCTGTGAGAAGGAACTGCACTTTGCATCCGACCGTGCTTTCGCTTGCATGGGAGAACAGGCCCTAGAAGTGTGCTTGAAGGAAAACTGAAGTGGAAACTGCCGGACCATACTGAAGGCCGCCTTGGTCTTCTCACGTGTAGTTCTCCTCGGGAGATATTGGAGGACTTTCCAAGACCTGTCTTTCAGCAGAACCTCAATGCTCTTGCTCGGCCCAAGTACCAGTCAGCATATAGGCCTCAAAGAGATGTCCTGCAGAAATCAGCAATTCAGAAGGCCAGGTTGGGATGTGAATGATCCTGCAAGGGCGGCACAGACTGATGTGCCCTGGCAAACTGACAGAGCTCTACCTGCTGTCTCTAAGAAGGAACTGCACTTTATATCCTAACCTTCCACTGACTTGCCCGGAAAGCTGGGGCTAGAAGGGTGCCGGAAGGAACGCAGAAGTGCACACCGCAGAACCATGCTGAAGATTGCGTGTGGCTTCTCACGTGGTGTTCTTCTCAGGAGAAAGGAGAGGACTTTCTAGGACCTGTCTTTCAGCAGAACCTCCGTGCCCTTTCCAGGAAAAAGTGCCTGTCACGCTCCCGGCCTCCTGGAACAGTGCTGCCGAAATCAGCAGTGCAGAGAGCCAGACCGGCACGGGAAGAGTGTTGGCTATAAGGTGAAGCGTGGAGGGAACTGGAACTGGCAAGTGGACAAAGCTCTGGCTCCTGTCTCGTAGAAGGAAGTGCACCTTTTCTCCTACCCTTCCCTTGCCTTGCCTGGGAGAGCTGGCGCTCGAAGCACGCTGGAAGGAAAACTGAAGTGGAAGCTGCCCGACCACCCTGAGGACTGTGTTTGGTTTCACACCTGATGTTCTTTTCAGGAGAACGTAGAGGGCGTTCCGGGACCTGTCTTTCAGCCAAACCTCAGTGCACTTTCCAGGGCAAAGTGCCTGTCCCTGTACAGGCCTCCGAGCGATGTGCTGCCGAAATCAACAATGCAGAGAGGCAGATTGGGGTGTGAGAGGTATTGGATGGAAGTCCAAGCGTAGAGTGCACTGGCAAACGGACAAAGCTGTAGCTGCTTTCTCTGGGAAGGAAGGGCACTTTATATCCTAACCTTCCTTTGACTTGCCTGTGGGACAGTTGGACGTAAAAGCGTGCTTGAAGGTAAACTGAAGTAGAAACTGCCGGACCGTACTGCAGACTGCGAGTGGCCTCTCACGTGAGGTTCTTCTTAGGACCCAAAGGAGAGGAACAAGCAGAACCTTTCAGCAGAACTTCAGTGCCCTTTCGTAGCCAAAGCGCTAGTCACGGTGCAGGCCTCGTAGAAATGTGCTGCAGCAATCAGCCCTGGAGAGAGCCACACGGTGAGGTGACTTTCATTGCCTTTGTATGCATGAGTGCGTGCAGTGGACTCGCAAACTGACAACGGTCTTACCTGCTTGCTGTGAGAAGGAACTGCACTTTGCATCCGACCGTGCTTTCGCTTGCATGGGAGAACAGGCCCTAGAAGTGTGCTTGAAGGAAAACTGAAGTGGAAACTGCCGGACCATACTGAAGGCCGCCTTGGTCTTCTCACGTGTAGTTCTCCTCGGGAGATATTGGAGGACTTTCCAAGACCTGTCTTTCAGCAGAACCTCAATGCTCTTGCTCGGCCCAAGTACCAGTCAGCATATAGGCCTCAAAGAGATGTCCTGCAGAAATCAGCAATTCAGAAGGCCAGGTTGGGATGTGAATGATCCTGCAAGGGCGGCACAGACTGATGTGCCCTGGCAAACTGACAGAGCTCTACCTGCTGTCTCTAAGAAGGAACTGCACTTTATATCCTAACCTTCCACTGACTTGCCCGGGAAAGCTGGGGCTAGAAGGGTGCCGGAAGGAACGCAGAAGTGCACACCGCAGAACATGCAGAACCATGAAGATTGCGTGTGGCTTCTCACGTGGTGTTCTTCTCAGGAGAAAGGAGAGGACTTTCTAGGACCTGTCTTTCAGCAGAACCTCCGTGCCCTTTCCAGGAAAAAGTGCCTGTCACGCTCCCGGCCTCCTGGAACAGTGCTGCCGAAATCAGCAGTGCAGAGAGCCAGACCGGCACGGGAAGAGTGTTGGCTATAAGGTGAAGCGTGGAGGGAACTGGAACTGGCAAGTGGACAAAGCTCTGGCTCCTGTCTCGTAGAAGGAAGTGCACCTTTTCTCCTACCCTTCCCTTGCCTTGCCTGGGAGAGCTGGCGCTCGAAGCACGCTGGAAGGAAAACTGAAGTGGAAGCTGCCCGACCACCCTGAGGACTGTGTTTGGTTTCACACTGATGTTCTTTTCAGGAGAACGTAGAGGGCGTTCCGGGACCTGTCTTTCAGCCAAACCTCAGTGCACTTTCCAGGGCAAAGTGCCTGTCCCTGTACAGGCCTCCGAGCGATGTGCTGCCGAAATCAACAATGCAGAGAGGCAGATTGGGGTGTGAGAGGTATTGGATGGAAGTCCAAGCGTAGAGTGCACTGGCAAACGGACAAAGCTGTAGCTGCTTTCTCTGGGAAGGAAGGGCACTTTATATCCTAACCTTCCTTTGACTTGCCTGTGGGACAGTTGGACGTAAAAGCGTGCTTGAAGGTAAACTGAAGTAGAAACTGCCGGACCGTACTGCAGACTGCGAGTGGCCTCTCACGTGAGGTTCTTCTTAGGACCCAAAGGAGAGGAACAAGCAGAACCTTTCAGCAGAACTTCAGTGCCCTTTCGTAGCCAAAGCGCTAGTCACGGTGCAGGCCTCGTAGAAATGTGCTGCAGCAATCAGCCCTGGAGAGAGCCACACGGTGAGGTGACTTTCATTGCCTTTGTATGCATGAGTGCGTGCAGTGGACTCGCAAACTGACAACGGTCTTACCTGCTTGCTGTGAGAAGGAACTGCACTTTGCATCCGACCGTGCTTTCGCTTGCATGGGAGAACAGGCCCTAGAAGTGTGCTTGAAGGAAAACTGAAGTGGAAACTGCCGGACCATACTGAAGGCCGCCTTGGTCTTCTCACGTGTAGTTCTCCTCGGGAGATATTGGAGGACTTTCCAAGACCTGTCTTTCAGCAGAACCTCAATGCTCTTGCTCGGCCCAAGTACCAGTCAGCATATAGGCCTCAAAGAGATGTCCTGCAGAAATCAGCAATTCAGAAGGCCAGGTTGGGATGTGAATGATCCTGCAAGGGCGGCACAGACTGATGTGCCCTGGCAAACTGACAGAGCTCTACCTGCTGTCTCTAAGAAGGAACTGCACTTTATATCCTAACCTTCCACTGACTTGCCCGGGAAAGCTGGGGCTAGAAGGGTGCCGGAAGGAACGCAGAAGTGCACACCGCAGAACCATGCTGAAGATTGCGTGTGGCTTCTCACGTGGTGTTCTTCTCAGGAGAAAGGAGAGGACTTTCTAGGACCTGTCTTTCAGCAGAACCTCCGTGCCCTTTCCAGGAAAAAGTGCCTGTCACGCTCCCGGCCTCCTGGAACAGTGCTGCCGAAATCAGCAGTGCAGAGAGCCAGACCGGCACGGGAAGAGTGTTGGCTATAAGGTGAAGCGTGGAGGGAACTGGAACTGGCAAGTGGACAAAGCTCTGGCTCCTGTCTCGTAGAAGGAAGTGCACCTTTTCTCCTACCCTTCCCTTGCCTTGCCTGGGAGAGCTGGCGCTCGAAGCACGCTGGAAGGAAAACTGAAGTGGAAGCTGCCCGACCACCCTGAGGACTGTGTTTGGTTTCACACCTGATGTTCTTTTCAGGAGAACGTAGAGGGCGTTCCGGGACCTGTCTTTCAGCCAAACCTCAGTGCACTTTCCAGGGCAAAGTGCCTGTCCCTGTACAGGCCTCCGAGCGATGTGCTGCCGAAATCAACAATGCAGAGAGGCAGATTGGGGTGTGAGAGGTATTGGATGGAAGTCCAAGCGTAGAGTGCACTGGCAAACGGACAAAGCTGTAGCTGCTTTCTCTGGGAAGGAAGGGCACTTTATATCCTAACCTTCCTTTGACTTGCCTGTGGGACAGTTGGACGTAAAAGCGTGCTTGAAGGTAAACTGAAGTAGAAACTGCCGGACCGTACTGCAGACTGCGAGTGGCCTCTCACGTGAGGTTCTTCTTAGGACCCAAAGGAGAGGAACAAGCAGAACCTTTCAGCAGAACTTCAGTGCCCTTTCGTAGCCAAAGCGCTAGTCACGGTGCAGGCCTCGTAGAAATGTGCTGCAGCAATCAGCCCTGGAGAGAGCCACACGGTGAGGTGACTTTCATTGCCTTTGTATGCATGAGTGCGTGCAGTGGACTCGCAAACTGACAACGGTCTTACCTGCTTGCTGTGAGAAGGAACTGCACTTTGCATCCGACCGTGCTTTCGCTTGCATGGGAGAACAGGCCCTAGAAGTGTGCTTGAAGGAAAACTGAAGTGGAAACTGCCGGACCATACTGAAGGCCGCCTTGGTCTTCTCACGTGTAGTTCTCCTCGGGAGATATTGGAGGACTTTCCAAGACCTGTCTTTCAGCAGAACCTCAATGCTCTTGCTCGGCCCAAGTACCAGTCAGCATATAGGCCTCAAAGAGATGTCCTGCAGAAATCAGCAATTCAGAAGGCCAGGTTGGGATGTGAATGATCCTGCAAGGGCGGCACAGACTGATGTGCCCTGGCAAACTGACAGAGCTCTACCTGCTGTCTCTAAGAAGGAACTGCACTTTATATCCTAACCTTCCACTGACTTGCCCGGGAAAGCTGGGGCTAGAAGGGTGCCGGAAGGAACGCAGAAGGGCACACCGCAGAACCATGCTGAAGATTGCGTGTGGCTTCTCACGTGGTGTTCTTCTCAGGAGAAAGGAGAGGACTTTCTAGGACCTGTCTTTCAGCAGAACCTCCGTGCCCTTTCCAGGAAAAAGTGCCTGTCACGCTCCCGGCCTCCTGGAACAGTGCTGCCGAAATCAGCAGTGCAGAGAGCCAGACCGGCACGGGAAGAGTGTTGGCTATAAGGTGAAGCGTGGAGGGAACTGGAACTGGCAAGTGGACAAAGCTCTGGCTCCTGTCTCGTAGAAGGAAGTGCACCTTTTCTCCTACCCTTCCCTTGCCTTGCCTGGGAGAGCTGGCGCTCGAAGCACGCTGGAAGGAAAACTGAAGTGGAAGCTGCCCGACCACCCTGAGGACTGTGTTTGGTTTCACACCTGATGTTCTTTTCAGGAGAACGTAGAGGGCGTTCCGGGACCTGTCTTTCAGCCAAACCTCAGTGCACTTTCCAGGGCAAAGTGCCTGTCCCTGTACAGGCCTCCGAGCGATGTGCTGCCGAAATCAACAATGCAGAGAGGCAGATTGGGGTGTGAGAGGTATTGGATGGAAGTCCAAGCGTAGAGTGCACTGGCAAACGGACAAAGCTGTAGCTGCTTTCTCTGGGAAGGAAGGGCACTTTATATCCTAACCTTCCTTTGACTTGCCTGTGGGACAGTTGGACGTAAAAGCGTGCTTGAAGGTAAACTGAAGTAGAAACTGCCGGACCGTACTGCAGACTGCGAGTGGCCTCTCACGTGAGGTTCTTCTTAGGACCCAAAGGAGAGGAACAAGCAGAACCTTTCAGCAGAACTTCAGTGCCCTTTCGTAGCCAAAGCGCTAGTCACGGTGCAGGCCTCGTAGAAATGTGCTGCAGCAATCAGCCCTGGAGAGAGCCACACGGTGAGGTGACTTTCATTGCCTTTGTATGCATGAGTGCGTGCAGTGGACTCGCAAACTGACAACGGTCTTACCTGCTTGCTGTGAGAAGGAACTGCACTTTGCATCCGACCGTGCTTTCGCTTGCATGGGAGAACAGGCCCTAGAAGTGTGCTTGAAGGAAAACTGAAGTGGAAACTGCCGGACCATACTGAAGGCCGCCTTGGTCTTCTCACGTGTGTAGTTCTCCTCGGGAGATTTGGAGGACTTTCCAAGACCTGTCTTTCAGCAGAACCTCAATGCTCTTGCTCGGCCCAAGTACCAGTCAGCATATAGGCCTCAAAGAGATGTCCTGCAGAAATCAGCAATTCAGAAGGCCAGGTTGGGATGTGAATGATCCTGCAAGGGCGGCACAGACTGATGTGCCCTGGCAAACTGACAGAGCTCTACCTGCTGTCTCTAAGAAGGAACTGCACTTTATATCCTAACCTTCCACTGACTTGCCCGGGAAAGCTGGGGCTAGAAGGGTGCCGGAAGGAACGCAGAAGGGCACACCGCAGAACCATGCTGAAGATTGCGTGTGGCTTCTCACGTGGTGTTCTTCTCAGGAGAAAGGAGAGGACTTTCTAGGACCTGTCTTTCAGCAGAACCTCCGTGCCCTTTCCAGGAAAAAGTGCCTGTCACGCTCCCGGCCTCCTGGAACAGTGCTGCCGAAATCAGCAGTGCAGAGAGCCAGACCGGCACGGGAAGAGTGTTGGCTATAAGGTGAAGCGTGGAGGGAACTGGAACTGGCAAGTGGACAAAGCTCTGGCTCCTGTCTCGTAGAAGGAAGTGCACCTTTTCTCCTACCCTTCCCTTGCCTTGCCTGGGAGAGCTGGCGCTCGAAGCACGCTGGAAGGAAAACTGAAGTGGAAGCTGCCCGACCACCCTGAGGACTGTGTTTGGTTTCACACCTGATGTTCTTTTCAGGAGAACGTAGAGGGCGTTCCGGGACCTGTCTTTCAGCCAAACCTCAGTGCACTTTCCAGGGCAAAGTGCCTGTCCCTGTACAGGCCTCCGAGCGATGTGCTGCCGAAATCAACAATGCAGAGAGGCAGATTGGGGTGTGAGAGGTATTGGATGGAAGTCCAAGCGTAGAGTGCACTGGCAAACGGACAAAGCTGTAGCTGCTTTCTCTGGGAAGGAAGGGCACTTTATATCCTAACCTTCCTTTGACTTGCCTGTGGGACAGTTGGACGTAAAAGCGTGCTTGAAGGTAAACTGAAGTAGAAACTGCCGGACCGTACTGCAGACTGCGAGTGGCCTCTCACGTGAGGTTCTTCTTAGGACCCAAAGGAGAGGAACAAGCAGAACCTTTCAGCAGAACTTCAGTGCCCTTTCGTAGCCAAAGCGCTAGTCACGGTGCAGGCCTCGTAGAAATGTGCTGCAGCAATCAGCCCTGGAGAGAGCCACACGGTGAGGTGACTTTCATTGCCTTTGTATGCATGAGTGCGTGCAGTGGACTCGCAAACTGACAACGGTCTTACCTGCTTGCTGTGAGAAGGAACTGCACTTTGCATCCGACCGTGCTTTCGCTTGCATGGGAGAACAGGCCCTAGAAGTGTGCTTGAAGGAAAACTGAAGTGGAAACTGCCGGACCATACTGAAGGCCGCCTTGGTCTTCTCACGTGTAGTTCTCCTCGGGAGATATTGGAGGACTTTCCAAGACCTGTCTTTCAGCAGAACCTCAATGCTCTTGCTCGGCCCAAGTACCAGTCAGCATATAGGCCTCAAAGAGATGTCCTGCAGAAATCAGCAATTCAGAAGGCCAGGTTGGGATGTGAATGATCCTGCAAGGGCGGCACAGACTGATGTGCCCTGGCAAACTGACAGAGCTCTACCTGCTGTCTCTAAGAAGGAACTGCACTTTATATCCTAACCTTCCACTGACTTGCCCGGGAAAGCTGGGGCTAGAAGGGTGCCGGAAGGAACGCAGAAGTGCACACCGCAGAACCATGCTGAAGATTGCGTGTGGCTTCTCACGTGGTGTTCTTCTCAGGAGAAAGGAGAGGACTTTCTAGGACCTGTCTTTCAGCAGAACCTCCGTGCCCTTTCCAGGAAAAAGTGCCTGTCACGCTCCCGGCCTCCTGGAACAGTGCTGCCGAAATCAGCAGTGCAGAGAGCCAGACCGGCACGGGAAGAGTGTTGGCTATAAGGTGAAGCGTGGAGGGAACTGGAACTGGCAAGTGGACAAAGCTCTGGCTCCTGTCTCGTAGAAGGAAGTGCACCTTTTCTCCTACCCTTCCCTTGCCTTGCCTGGGAGAGCTGGCGCTCGAAGCACGCTGGAAGGAAAACTGAAGTGGAAGCTGCCCGACCACCCTGAGGACTGTGTTTGGTTTCACACCTGATGTTCTTTTCAGGAGAACGTAGAGGGCGTTCCGGGACCTGTCTTTCAGCCAAACCTCAGTGCACTTTCCAGGGCAAAGTGCCTGTCCCTGTACAGGCCTCCGAGCGATGTGCTGCCGAAATCAACAATGCAGAGAGGCAGATTGGGGTGTGAGAGGTATTGGATGGAAGTCCAAGCGTAGAGTGCACTGGCAAACGGACAAAGCTGTAGCTGCTTTCTCTGGGAAGGAAGGGCACTTTATATCCTAACCTTCCTTTGACTTGCCTGTGGGACAGTTGGACGTAAAAGCGTGCTTGAAGGTAAACTGAAGTAGAAACTGCCGGACCGTACTGCAGACTGCGAGTGGCCTCTCACGTGAGGTTCTTCTTAGGACCCAAAGGAGAGGAACAAGCAGAACCTTTCAGCAGAACTTCAGTGCCCTTTCGTAGCCAAAGCGCTAGTCACGGTGCAGGCCTCGTAGAAATGTGCTGCAGCAATCAGCCCTGGAGAGAGCCACACGGTGAGGTGACTTTCATTGCCTTTGTATGCATGAGTGCGTGCAGTGGACTCGCAAACTGACAACGGTCTTACCTGCTTGCTGTGAGAAGGAACTGCACTTTGCATCCGACCGTGCTTTCGCTTGCATGGGAGAACAGGCCCTAGAAGTGTGCTTGAAGGAAAACTGAAGTGGAAACTGCCGGACCATACTGAAGGCCGCCTTGGTCTTCTCACGTGTAGTTCTCCTCGGGAGATATTGGAGGACTTTCCAAGACCTGTCTTTTCAGCAGAACCTCAATGCTCTTGCTCGGCCCCCAAGTACCAGTCAGCATATAGGCCTCAAAGAGATGTCCTGCAGAAATCAGCAATTCAGAAGGCCAGGTTGGGATGTGAATGATCCTGCAAGGGCGGCACAGACTGATGTGCCCTGGCAAACTGACAGAGCTCTACCTGCTGTCTCTAAGAAGGAACTGCACTTTATATCCTAACCTTCCACTGACTTGCCCGGGAAAGCTGGGGCTAGAAGGGTGCCGGAAGGAACGCAGAAGTGCACACCGCAGAACCATGCTGAAGATTGCGTGTGGCTTCTCACGTGGTGTTCTTCTCAGGAGAAAGGAGAGGACTTTCTAGGACCTGTCTTTCAGCAGAACCTCCGTGCCCTTTCCAGGAAAAAGTGCCTGTCACGCTCCCGGCCTCCTGGAACAGTGCTGCCGAAATCAGCAGTGCAGAGAGCCAGACCGGCACGGGAAGAGTGTTGGCTATAAGGTGAAGCGTGGAGGGAACTGGAACTGGCAAGTGGACAAAGCTCTGGCTCCTGTCTCGTAGAAGGAAGTGCACCTTTTCTCCTACCCTTCCCTTGCCTTGCCTGGGAGAGCTGGCGCTCGAAGCACGCTGGAAGGAAAACTGAAGTGGAAGCTGCCCGACCACCCTGAGGACTGTGTTTGGTTTCACACCTGATGTTCTTTTCAGGAGAACGTAGAGGGCGTTCCGGGACCTGTCTTTCAGCCAAACCTCAGTGCACTTTCCAGGGCAAAGTGCCTGTCCCTGTACAGGCCTCCGAGCGATGTGCTGCCGAAATCAACAATGCAGAGAGGCAGATTGGGGTGTGAGAGGTATTGGATGGAAGTCCAAGCGTAGAGTGCACTGGCAAACGGACAAAGCTGTAGCTGCTTTCTCTGGGAAGGAAGGGCACTTTATATCCTAACCTTCCTTTGACTTGCCTGTGGGACAGTTGGACGTAAAAGCGTGCTTGAAGGTAAACTGAAGTAGAAACTGCCGGACCGTACTGCAGACTGCGAGTGGCCTCTCACGTGAGGTTCTTCTTAGGACCCAAAGGAGAGGAACAAGCAGAACCTTTCAGCAGAACTTCAGTGCCCTTTCGTAGCCAAAGCGCTAGTCACGGTGCAGGCCTCGTAGAAATGTGCTGCAGCAATCAGCCCTGGAGAGAGCCACACGGTGAGGTGACTTTCATTGCCTTTGTATGCATGAGTGCGTGCAGTGGACTCGCAAACTGACAACGGTCTTACCTGCTTGCTGTGAGAAGGAACTGCACTTTGCATCCGACCGTGCTTTCGCTTGCATGGGAGAACAGGCCCTAGAAGTGTGCTTGAAGGAAAACTGAAGTGGAAACTGCCGGACCATACTGAAGGCCGCCTTGGTCTTCTCACGTGTAGTTCTCCTCGGGAGATATTGGAGGACTTTCCAAGACCTGTCTTTCAGCAGAACCTCAATGCTCTTGCTCGGCCCAAGTACCAGTCAGCATATAGGCCTCAAAGAGATGTCCTGCAGAAATCAGCAATTCAGAAGGCCAGGTTGGATGTGAATGATCCTGCAAGGGCGGCACAGACTGATGTGCCCTGGCAAACTGACAGAGCTCTACCTGCTGTCTCTAAGAAGGAACTGCACTTTATATCCTAACCTTCCACTGACTTGCCCGGGAAAGCTGGGGCTAGAAGGGTGCCGGAAGGAACGCAGAAGTGCACACCGCAGAACCATGCTGAAGATTGCGTGTGGCTTCTCACGTGGTGTTCTTCTCAGGAGAAAGGAGAGGACTTTCTAGGACCTGTCTTTCAGCAGAACCTCCGTGCCCTTTCCAGGAAAAAGTGCCTGTCACGCTCCCGGCCTCCTGGAACAGTGCTGCCGAAATCAGCAGTGCAGAGAGCCAGACCGGCACGGGAAGAGTGTTGGCTATAAGGTGAAGCGTGGAGGGAACTGGAACTGGCAAGTGGACAAAGCTCTGGCTCCTGTCTCGTAGAAGGAAGTGCACCTTTTCTCCTACCCTTCCCTTGCCTTGCCTGGGAGAGCTGGCGCTCGAAGCACGCTGGAAGGAAAACTGAAGTGGAAGCTGCCCGACCACCCTGAGGACTGTGTTTGGTTTCACACCTGATGTTCTTTTCAGGAGAACGTAGAGGGCGTTCCGGGACCTGTCTTTCAGCCAAACCTCAGTGCACTTTCCAGGGCAAAGTGCCTGTCCCTGTACAGGCCTCCGAGCGATGTGCTGCCGAAATCAACAATGCAGAGAGGCAGATTGGGGTGTGAGAGGTATTGGATGGAAGTCCAAGCGTAGAGTGCACTGGCAAACGGACAAAGCTGTAGCTGCTTTCTCTGGGAAGGAAGGGCACTTTATATCCTAACCTTCCTTTGACTTGCCTGTGGGACAGTTGGACGTAAAAGCGTGCTTGAAGGTAAACTGAAGTAGAAACTGCCGGACCGTACTGCAGACTGCGAGTGGCCTCTCACGTGAGGTTCTTCTTAGGACCCAAAGGAGAGGAACAAGCAGAACCTTTCAGCAGAACTTCAGTGCCCTTTCGTAGCCAAAGCGCTAGTCACGGTGCAGGCCTCGTAGAAATGTGCTGCAGCAATCAGCCCTGGAGAGAGCCACACGGTGAGGTGACTTTCATTGCCTTTGTATGCATGAGTGCGTGCAGTGGACTCGCAAACTGACAACGGTCTTACCTGCTTGCTGTGAGAAGGAACTGCACTTTGCATCCGACCGTGCTTTCGCTTGCATGGGAGAACAGGCCCTAGAAGTGTGCTTGAAGGAAAACTGAAGTGGAAACTGCCGGACCATACTGAAGGCCGCCTTGGTCTTCTCACGTGTAGTTCTCCTCGGAGATATTGGAGGACTTTCCAAGACCTGTCTTTCAGCAGAACCTCAATGCTCTTGCTCGGCCCAAGTACCAGTCAGCATATAGGCCTCAAAGAGATGTCCTGCAGAAATCAGCAATTCAGAAGGCCAGGTTGGGATGTGAATGATCCTGCAAGGGCGGCACAGACTGATGTGCCCTGGCAAACTGACAGAGCTCTACCTGCTGTCTCTAAGAAGGAACTGCACTTTATATCCTAACCTTCCACTGACTTGCCCGGGAAAGCTGGGGCTAGAAGGGTGCCGGAAGGAACGCAGAAGGGCACACCGCAGAACCATGCTGAAGATTGCGTGTGGCTTCTCACGTGGTGTTCTTCTCAGGAGAAAGGAGAGGACTTTCTAGGACCTGTCTTTCAGCAGAACCTCCGTGCCCTTTCCAGGAAAAAGTGCCTGTCACGCTCCCGGCCTCCTGGAACAGTGCTGCCGAAATCAGCAGTGCAGAGAGCCAGACCGGCACGGGAAGAGTGTTGGCTATAAGGTGAAGCGTGGAGGGAACTGGAACTGGCAAGTGGACAAAGCTCTGGCTCCTGTCTCGTAGAAGGAAGTGCACCCTTTTCTCCTACCCTTCCCTTGCCTTGCCTGGGAGAGCTGGCGCTCGAAGCACGCTGGAAGGAAAACTGAAGTGGAAGCTGCCGACCACCCTGAGGACTGTGTTTGGTTTCACACCTGATGTTCTTTTCAGGAGAACGTAGAGGGCGTTCCGGGACCTGTCTTTCAGCCAAACCTCAGTGCACTTTCCAGGGCAAAGTGCCTGTCCCTGTACAGGCCTCCGAGCGATGTGCTGCCGAAATCAACAATGCAGAGAGGCAGATTGGGGTGTGAGAGGTATTGGATGGAAGTCCAAGCGTAGAGTGCACTGGCAAACGGACAAAGCTGTAGCTGCTTTCTCTGGGAAGGAAGGGCACTTTATATCCTAACCTTCCTTTGACTTGCCTGTGGGACAGTTGGACGTAAAAGCGTGCTTGAAGGTAAACTGAAGTAGAAACTGCCGGACCGTACTGCAGACTGCGAGTGGCCTCTCACGTGAGGTTCTTCTTAGGACCCAAAGGAGAGGAACAAGCAGAACCTTTCAGCAGAACTTCAGTGCCCTTTCGTAGCCAAAGCGCTAGTCACGGTGCAGGCCTCGTAGAAATGTGCTGCAGCAATCAGCCCTGGAGAGAGCCACACGGTGAGGTGACTTTCATTGCCTTTGTATGCATGAGTGCGTGCAGTGGACTCGCAAACTGACAACGGTCTTACCTGCTTGCTGTGAGAAGGAACTGCACTTTGCATCCGACCGTGCTTTCGCTTGCATGGGAGAACAGGCCCTAGAAGTGTGCTTGAAGGAAAACTGAAGTGGAAACTGCCGGACCATACTGAAGGCCGCCTTGGTCTTCTCACGTGTAGTTCTCCTCGGGAGATATTGGAGGACTTTCCAAGACCTGTCTTTCAGCAGAACCTCAATGCTCTTGCTCGGCCCAAGTACCAGTCAGCATATAGGCCTCAAAGAGATGTCCTGCAGAAATCAGCAATTCAGAAGGCCAGGTTGGGATGTGAATGATCCTGCAAGGGCGGCACAGACTGATGTGCCCTGGCAAACTGACAGAGCTCTACCTGCTGTCTCTAAGAAGGAACTGCACTTTATATCCTAACCTTCCACTGACTTGCCCGGGAAAGCTGGGGCTAGAAGGGTGCCGGAAGGAACGCAGAAGTGCACACCGCAGAACCATGCTGAAGATTGCGTGTGGCTTCTCACGTGGTGTTCTTCTCAGGAGAAAGGAGAGGACTTTCTAGGACCTGTCTTTCAGCAGAACCTCCGTGCCCTTTCCAGGAAAAAGTGCCTGTCACGCTCCCGGCCTCCTGGAACAGTGCTGCCGAAATCAGCAGTGCAGAGAGCCAGACCGGCACGGGAAGAGTGTTGGCTATAAGGTGAAGCGTGGAGGGAACTGGAACTGGCAAGTGGACAAAGCTCTGGCTCCTGTCTCGTAGAAGGAAGTGCACCTTTTCTCCTACCCTTCCCTTGCCTTGCCTGGGAGAGCTGGCGCTCGAAGCACGCTGGAAGGAAAACTGAAGTGGAAGCTGCCCGACCACCCTGAGGACTGTGTTTGGTTTCACACCTGATGTTCTTTTCAGGAGAACGTAGAGGGCGTTCCGGGACCTGTCTTTCAGCCAAACCTCAGTGCACTTTCCAGGGCAAAGTGCCTGTCCCTGTACAGGCCTCCGAGCGATGTGCTGCCGAAATCAACAATGCAGAGAGGCAGATTGGGGTGTGAGAGGTATTGGATGGAAGTCCAAGCGTAGAGTGCACTGGCAAACGGACAAAGCTGTAGCTGCTTTCTCTGGGAAGGAAGGGCACTTTATATCCTAACCTTCCTTTGACTTGCCTGTGGGACAGTTGGACGTAAAAGCGTGCTTGAAGGTAAACTGAAGTAGAAACTGCCGGACCGTACTGCAGACTGCGAGTGGCCTCTCACGTGAGGTTCTTCTTAGGACCCAAAGGAGAGGAACAAGCAGAACCTTTCAGCAGAACTTCAGTGCCCTTTCGTAGCCAAAGCGCTAGTCACGGTGCAGGCCTCGTAGAAATGTGCTGCAGCAATCAGCCCTGGAGAGAGCCACACGGTGAGGTGACTTTCATTGCCTTTGTATGCATGAGTGCGTGCAGTGGACTCGCAAACTGACAACGGTCTTACCTGCTTGCTGTGAGAAGGAACTGCACTTTGCATCCGACCGTGCTTTCGCTTGCATGGGAGAACAGGCCCTAGAAGTGTGCTTGAAGGAAAACTGAAGTGGAAACTGCCGGACCATACTGAAGGCCGCCTTGGTCTTCTCACGTGTAGTTCTCCTCGGGAGATATTGGAGGACTTTCCAAGACCTGTCTTTCAGCAGAACCTCAATGCTCTTGCTCGGCCCAAGTACCAGTCAGCATATAGGCCTCAAAGAGATGTCCTGCAGAAATCAGCAATTCAGAAGGCCAGGTTGGGATGTGAATGATCCTGCAAGGGCGGCACAGACTGATGTGCCCTGGCAAACTGACAGAGCTCTACCTGCTGTCTCTAAGAAGGAACTGCACTTTATATCCTAACCTTCCACTGACTTGCCCGGGAAAGCTGGGGCTAGAAGGGTGCCGGAAGGAACGCAGAAGGGCACACCGCAGAACCATGCTGAAGATTGCGTGTGGCTTCTCACGTGGTGTTCTTCTCAGGAGAAAGGAGAGGACTTTCTAGGACCTGTCTTTCAGCAGAACCTCCGTGCCCTTTCCAGGAAAAAGTGCCTGTCACGCTCCCGGCCTCCTGGAACAGTGCTGCCGAAATCAGCAGTGCAGAGAGCCAGACCGGCACGGGAAGAGTGTTGGCTATAAGGTGAAGCGTGGAGGGAACTGGAACTGGCAAGTGGACAAAGCTCTGGCTCCTGTCTCGTAGAAGGAAGTGCACCTTTTCTCCTACCCTTCCCTTGCCTTGCCTGGGAGAGCTGGCGCTCGAAGCACGCTGGAAGGAAAACTGAAGTGGAAGCTGCCCGACCACCCTGAGGACTGTGTTTGGTTTCACACCTGATGTTCTTTTCAGGAGAACGTAGAGGGCGTTCCGGGACCTGTCTTTCAGCCAAACCTCAGTGCACTTTCCAGGGCAAAGTGCCTGTCCCTGTACAGGCCTCCGAGCGATGTGCTGCCGAAATCAACAATGCAGAGAGGCAGATTGGGGTGTGAGAGGTATTGGATGGAAGTCCAAGCGTAGAGTGCACTGGCAAACGGACAAAGCTGTAGCTGCTTTCTCTGGGAAGGAAGGGCACTTTATATCCTAACCTTCCTTTGACTTGCCTGTGGGACAGTTGGACGTAAAAGCGTGCTTGAAGGTAAACTGAAGTAGAAACTGCCGGACCGTACTGCAGACTGCGAGTGGCCTCTCACGTGAGGTTCTTCTTAGGACCCAAAGGAGAGGAACAAGCAGAACCTTTCAGCAGAACTTCAGTGCCCTTTCGTAGCCAAAGCGCTAGTCACGGTGCAGGCCTCGTAGAAATGTGCTGCAGCAATCAGCCCTGGAGAGAGCCACACGGTGAGGTGACTTTCATTGCCTTTGTATGCATGAGTGCGTGCAGTGGACTCGCAAACTGACAACGGTCTTACCTGCTTGCTGTGAGAAGGAACTGCACTTTGCATCCGACCGTGCTTTCGCTTGCATGGGAGAACAGGCCCTAGAAGTGTGCTTGAAGGAAAACTGAAGTGGAAACTGCCGGACCATACTGAAGGCCGCCTTGGTCTTCTCACGTGTAGTTCTCCTCGGGAGATATTGGAGGACTTTCCAAGACCTGTCTTTCAGCAGAACCTCAATGCTCTTGCTCGGCCCAAGTACCAGTCAGCATATAGGCCTCAAAGAGATGTCCTGCAGAAATCAGCAATTCAGAAGGCCAGGTTGGGATGTGAATGATCCTGCAAGGGCGGCACAGACTGATGTGCCCTGGCAAACTGACAGAGCTCTACCTGCTGTCTCTAAGAAGGAACTGCACTTTATATCCTAACCTTCCACTGACTTGCCCGGGAAAGCTGGGGCTAGAAGGGTGCCGGAAGGAACGCAGAAGGCACACCGCAGAACCATGCTGAAGATTGCGTGTGGCTTCTCACGTGGTGTTCTTCTCAGGAGAAAGGAGAGGACTTTCTAGGACCTGTCTTTCAGCAGAACCTCCGTGCCCTTTCCAGGAAAAAGTGCCTGTCACGCTCCCGGCCTCCTGGAACAGTGCTGCCGAAATCAGCAGTGCAGAGAGCCAGACCGGCACGGGAAGAGTGTTGGCTATAAGGTGAAGCGTGGAGGGAACTGGAACTGGCAAGTGGACAAAGCTCTGGCTCCTGTCTCGTAGAAGGAAGTGCACCTTTTCTCCTACCCTTCCCTTGCCTTGCCTGGGAGAGCTGGCGCTCGAAGCACGCTGGAAGGAAAACTGAAGTGGAAGCTGCCCGACCACCCTGAGGACTGTGTTTGGTTTCACACCTGATGTTCTTTTCAGGAGAACGTAGAGGGCGTTCCGGGACCTGTCTTTCAGCCAAACCTCAGTGCACTTTCCAGGGCAAAGTGCCTGTCCCTGTACAGGCCTCCGAGCGATGTGCTGCCGAAATCAACAATGCAGAGAGGCAGATTGGGGTGTGAGAGGTATTGGATGGAAGTCCAAGCGTAGAGTGCACTGGCAAACGGACAAAGCTGTAGCTGCTTTCTCTGGGAAGGAAGGGCACTTTATATCCTAACCTTCCTTTGACTTGCCTGTGGGACAGTTGGACGTAAAAGCGTGCTTGAAGGTAAACTGAAGTAGAAACTGCCGGACCGTACTGCAGACTGCGAGTGGCCTCTCACGTGAGGTTCTTCTTAGGACCCAAAGGAGAGGAACAAGCAGAACCTTTCAGCAGAACTTCAGTGCCCTTTCGTAGCCAAAGCGCTAGTCACGGTGCAGGCCTCGTAGAAATGTGCTGCAGCAATCAGCCCTGGAGAGAGCCACACGGTGAGGTGACTTTCATTGCCTTTGTATGCATGAGTGCGTGCAGTGGACTCGCAAACTGACAACGGTCTTACCTGCTTGCTGTGAGAAGGAACTGCACTTTGCATCCGACCGTGCTTTCGCTTGCATGGGAGAACAGGCCCTAGAAGTGTGCTTGAAGGAAAACTGAAGTGGAAACTGCCGGACCATACTGAAGGCCGCCTTGGTCTTCTCACGTGTAGTTCTCCTCGGGAGATATTGGAGGACTTTCCAAGACCTGTCTTTCAGCAGAACCTCAATGCTCTTGCTCGGCCCAAGTACCAGTCAGCATATAGGCCTCAAAGAGATGTCCTGCAGAAATCAGCAATTCAGAAGGCCAGGTTGGGATGTGAATGATCCTGCAAGGGCGGCACAGACTGATGTGCCCTGGCAAACTGACAGAGCTCTACCTGCTGTCTCTAAGAAGGAACTGCACTTTATATCCTAACCTTCCACTGACTTGCCCGGGAAAGCTGGGGCTAGAAGGGTGCCGGAAGGAACGCAGAAGTGCACACCGCAGAACCATGCTGAAGATTGCGTGTGGCTTCTCACGTGGTGTTCTTCTCAGGAGAAAGGAGAGGACTTTCTAGGACCTGTCTTTCAGCAGAACCTCCGTGCCCTTTCCAGGAAAAAGTGCCTGTCACGCTCCCGGCCTCCTGGAACAGTGCTGCCGAAATCAGCAGTGCAGAGAGCCAGACCGGCACGGGAAGAGTGTTGGCTATAAGGTGAAGCGTGGAGGGAACTGGAACTGGCAAGTGGACAAAGCTCTGGCTCCTGTCTCGTAGAAGGAAGTGCACCTTTTCTCCTACCCTTCCCTTGCCTTGCCTGGGAGAGCTGGCGCTCGAAGCACGCTGGAAGGAAAACTGAAGTGGAAGCTGCCCGACCACCCTGAGGACTGTGTTTGGTTTCACACCTGATGTTCTTTTCAGGAGAACGTAGAGGGCGTTCCGGGACCTGTCTTTCAGCCAAACCTCAGTGCACTTTCCAGGGCAAAGTGCCTGTCCCTGTACAGGCCTCCGAGCGATGTGCTGCCGAAATCAACAATGCAGAGAGGCAGATTGGGGTGTGAGAGGTATTGGATGGAAGTCCAAGCGTAGAGTGCACTGGCAAACGGACAAAGCTGTAGCTGCTTTCTCTGGGAAGGAAGGGCACTTTATATCCTAACCTTCCTTTGACTTGCCTGTGGGACAGTTGGACGTAAAAGCGTGCTTGAAGGTAAACTGAAGTAGAAACTGCCGGACCGTACTGCAGACTGCGAGTGGCCTCTCACGTGAGGTTCTTCTTAGGACCCAAAGGAGAGGAACAAGCAGAACCTTTCAGCAGAACTTCAGTGCCCTTTCGTAGCCAAAGCGCTAGTCACGGTGCAGGCCTCGTAGAAATGTGCTGCAGCAATCAGCCCTGGAGAGAGCCACACGGTGAGGTGACTTTCATTGCCTTTGTATGCATGAGTGCGTGCAGTGGACTCGCAAACTGACAACGGTCTTACCTGCTTGCTGTGAGAAGGAACTGCACTTTGCATCCGACCGTGCTTTCGCTTGCATGGGAGAACAGGCCCTAGAAGTGTGCTTGAAGGAAAACTGAAGTGGAAACTGCCGGACCATACTGAAGGCCGCCTTGGTCTTCTCACGTGTAGTTCTCCTCGGGAGATATTGGAGGACTTTCCAAGACCTGTCTTTCAGCAGAACCTCAATGCTCTTGCTCGGCCCAAGTACCAGTCAGCATATAGGCCTCAAAGAGATGTCCTGCAGAAATCAGCAATTCAGAAGGCCAGGTTGGGATGTGAATGATCCTGCAAGGGCGGCACAGACTGATGTGCCCTGGCAAACTGACAGAGCTCTACCTGCTGTCTCTAAGAAGGAACTGCACTTTATATCCTAACCTTCCACTGACTTGCCCGGGAAAGCTGGGGCTAGAAGGGTGCCGGAAGGAACGCAGAAGTGCACACCGCAGAACCATGCTGAAGATTGCGTGTGGCTTCTCACGTGGTGTTCTTCTCAGGAGAAAGGAGAGGACTTTCTAGGACCTGTCTTTCAGCAGAACCTCCGTGCCCTTTCCAGGAAAAAGTGCCTGTCACGCTCCCGGCCTCCTGGAACAGTGCTGCCGAAATCAGCAGTGCAGAGAGCCAGACCGGCACGGGAAGAGTGTTGGCTATAAGGTGAAGCGTGGAGGGAACTGGAACTGGCAAGTGGACAAAGCTCTGGCTCCTGTCTCGTAGAAGGAAGTGCACCTTTTCTCCTACCCTTCCCTTGCCTTGCCTGGGAGAGCTGGCGCTCGAAGCACGCTGGAAGGAAAACTGAAGTGGAAGCTGCCCGACCACCCTGAGGACTGTGTTTGGTTTCACACGTGATGTTCTTTTCAGGAGAACGTAGAGGGCGTTCCGGGACCTGTCTTTCAGCCAAACCTCAGTGCACTTTCCAGGGCAAAGTGCCTGTCCCTGTACAGGCCTCCGAGCGATGTGCTGCCGAAATCAACAATGCAGAGAGGCAGATTGGGGTGTGAGAGGTATTGGATGGAAGTCCAAGCGTAGAGTGCACTGGCAAACGGACAAAGCTGTAGCTGCTTTCTCTGGGAAGGAAGGGCACTTTATATCCTAACCTTCCTTTGACTTGCCTGTGGGACAGTTGGACGTAAAAGCGTGCTTGAAGGTAAACTGAAGTAGAAACTGCCGGACCGTACTGCAGACTGCGAGTGGCCTCTCACGTGAGGTTCTTCTTAGGACCCAAAGGAGAGGAACAAGCAGAACCTTTCAGCAGAACTTCAGTGCCCTTTCGTAGCCAAAGCGCTAGTCACGGTGCAGGCCTCGTAGAAATGTGCTGCAGCAATCAGCCCTGGAGAGAGCCACACGGTGAGGTGACTTTCATTGCCTTTGTATGCATGAGTGCGTGCAGTGGACTCGCAAACTGACAACGGTCTTACCTGCTTGCTGTGAGAAGGAACTGCACTTTGCATCCGACCGTGCTTTCGCTTGCATGGGAGAACAGGCCCTAGAAGTGTGCTTGAAGGAAAACTGAAGTGGAAACTGCCGGACCATACTGAAGGCCGCCTTGGTCTTCTCACGTGTAGTTCTCCTCGGGAGATATTGGAGGACTTTCCAAGACCTGTCTTTCAGCAGAACCTCAATGCTCTTGCTCGGCCCAAGTACCAGTCAGCATATAGGCCTCAAAGAGATGTCCTGCAGAAATCAGCAATTCAGAAGGCCAGGTTGGGATGTGAATGATCCTGCAAGGGCGGCACAGACTGATGTGCCCTGGCAAACTGACAGAGCTCTACCTGCTGTCTCTAAGAAGGAACTGCACTTTATATCCTAACCTTCCACTGACTTGCCCGGGAAAGCTGGGGCTAGAAGGGTGCCGGAAGGAACGCAGAAGTGCACACCGCAGAAACCATGCTGAAGATTGCGTGTGGCTTCTCACGTGGTGTTCTTCTCAGGAGAAAGGAGGAGACTTTCTAGGACCTGTCTTTCAGCAGAACCTCCGTGCCCTTTCCCAGAAAAAGTGCCTGTCACGCTCCCGGCCTCCTGGAACAGTGCTGCCGAAATCAGCAGTGCAGAGAGCCAGACCGGCACGGGAAGAGTGTTGGCTATAAGGTGAAGCGTGGAGGGAACTGGAACTGGCAAGTGGACAAAGCTCTGGCTCCTGTCTCGTAGAAGGAAGTGCACCTTTTCTCCTACCCTTCCCTTGCCTTGCCTGGGAGAGCTGGCGCTCGAAGCACGCTGGAAGGAAAACTGAAGTGGAAGCTGCCCGACCACCCTGAGGACTGTGTTTGGTTTCACACCTGATGTTCTTTTCAGGAGAACGTAGAGGGCGTTCCGGGACCTGTCTTTCAGCCAAACCTCAGTGCACTTTCCAGGGCAAAGTGCCTGTCCCTGTACAGGCCTCCGAGCGATGTGCTGCCGAAATCAACAATGCAGAGAGGCAGATTGGGGTGTGAGAGGTATTGGATGGAAGTCCAAGCGTAGAGTGCACTGGCAAACGGACAAAGCTGTAGCTGCTTTCTCTGGGAAGGAAGGGCACTTTATATCCTAACCTAACCTTCCTTTGACTTGCCTGTGGGACAGTTGGACGTAAAAGCGTGCTTGAAGGTAAACTGAAGTAGAAACTGCCGGACCGTACTGCAGACTGCGAGTGGCCTCTCACGTGAGGTTCTTCTTAGGACCCAAAGGAGAGGAACAAGCAGAACCTTTCAGCAGAACTTCAGTGCCCTTTCGTAGCCAAAGCGCTAGTCACGGTGCAGGCCTCGTAGAAATGTGCTGCAGCAATCAGCCCTGGAGAGAGCCACACGGTGAGGTGACTTTCATTGCCTTTGTATGCATGAGTGCGTGCAGTGGACTCGCAAACTGACAACGGTCTTACCTGCTTGCTGTGAGAAGGAACTGCACTTTGCATCCGACCGTGCTTTCGCTTGCATGGGAGAACAGGCCCTAGAAGTGTGCTTGAAGGAAAACTGAAGTGGAAACTGCCGGACCATACTGAAGGCCGCCTTGGTCTTCTCACGTGTAGTTCTCCTCGGGAGATATTGGAGGACTTTCCAAGACCTGTCTTTCAGCAGAACCTCAATGCTCTTGCTCGGCCCAAGTACCAGTCAGCATATAGGCCTCAAAGAGATGTCCTGCAGAAATCAGCAATTCAGAAGGCCAGGTTGGGATGTGAATGATCCTGCAAGGGCGGCACAGACTGATGTGCCCTGGCAAACTGACAGAGCTCTACCTGCTGTCTCTAAGAAGGAACTGCACTTTATATCCTAACCTTCCACTGACTTGCCCGGGAAAGCTGGGGCTAGAAGGGTGCCGGAAGGAACGCAGAAGTGCACACCGCAGAACCATGCTGAAGATTGCGTGTGGCTTCTCACGTGGTGTTCTTCTCAGGAGAAAGGAGAGGGACTTTCTAGGACCTGTCTTTCAGCAGAACCTCCGTGCCCTTTCCAGGAAAAAGTGCCTGTCACGCTCCCGGCCTCCTGGAACAGTGCTGCCGAAATCAGCAGTGCAGAGAGCCAGACCGGCACGGGAAGAGTGTTGGCTATAAGGTGAAGCGTGGAGGGAACTGGAACTGGCAAGTGGACAAAGCTCTGGCTCCTGTCTCGTAGAAGGAAGTGCACCTTTTCTCCTACCCTTCCCTTGCCTTGCCTGGGAGAGCTGGCGCTCGAAGCACGCTGGAAGGAAAACTGAAGTGGAAGCTGCCCGACACCACCCTGAGGACTGTGTTTGGTTTCACACACCTGATGTTCTTTTCAGGAGAACGTAGAGGGCGTTCCGGGACCTGTCTTTCAGCCAAACCTCAGTGCACTTTCCAGGGCAAAGTGCCTGTCCCTGTACAGGCCTCCGAGCGATGTGCTGCCGAAATCAACAATGCAGAGAGGCAGATTGGGGTGTGAGAGGTATTGGATGGAAGTCCAAGCGTAGAGTGCACTGGCAAACGGACAAAGCTGTAGCTGCTTTCTCTGGGAAGGAAGGGCACTTTATATCCTAACCTTCCTTTGACTTGCCTGTGGGACAGTTGGACGTAAAAGCGTGCTTGAAGGTAAACTGAAGTAGAAACTGCCGGACCGTACTGCAGACTGCGAGTGGCCTCTCACGTGAGGTTCTTCTTAGGACCCAAAGGAGAGGAACAAGCAGAACCTTTCAGCAGAACTTCAGTGCCCTTTCGTAGCCAAAGCGCTAGTCACGGTGCAGGCCTCGTAGAAATGTGCTGCAGCAATCAGCCCTGGAGAGAGCCACACGGTGAGGTGACTTTCATTGCCTTTGTATGCATGAGTGCGTGCAGTGGACTCGCAAACTGACAACGGTCTTACCTGCTTGCTGTGAGAAGGAACTGCACTTTGCATCCGACCGTGCTTTCGCTTGCATGGGAGAACAGGCCCTAGAAGTGTGCTTGAAGGAAAACTGAAGTGGAAACTGCCGGACCATACTGAAGGCCGCCTTGGTCTTCTCACGTGTAGTTCTCCTCGGGAGATATTGGAGGACTTTCCAAGACCTGTCTTTCAGCAGAACCTCAATGCTCTTGCTCGGCCCAAGTACCAGTCAGCATATAGGCCTCAAAGAGATGTCCTGCAGAAATCAGCAATTCAGAAGGCCAGGTTGGGATGTGAATGATCCTGCAAGGGCGGCACAGACTGATGTGCCCTGGCAAACTGACAGAGCTCTACCTGCTGTCTCTAAGAAGGAACTGCACTTTATATCCTAACCTTCCACTGACTTGCCCGGGAAAGCTGGGGCTAGAAGGGTGCCGGAAGGAACGCAGAAGTGCACACCGCAGAACCATGCTGAAGATTGCGTGTGGCTTCTCACGTGGTGTTCTTCTCAGGAGAAAGGAGAGGACTTTCTAGGACCTGTCTTTCAGCAGAACCTCCGTGCCCTTTCCAGGAAAAAGTGCCTGTCACGCTCCCGGCCTCCTGGAACAGTGCTGCCGAAATCAGCAGTGCAGAGAGCCAGACCGGCACGGGAAGAGTGTTGGCTATAAGGTGAAGCGTGGAGGGAACTGGAACTGGCAAGTGGACAAAGCTCTGGCTCCTGTCTCGTAGAAGGAAGTGCACCTTTTCTCCTACCCTTCCCTTGCCTTGCCTGGGAGAGCTGGCGCTCGAAGCACGCTGGAAGGAAAACTGAAGTGGAAGCTGCCCGACCACCCTGAGGACTGTGTTTGGTTTCACACCTGATGTTCTTTTCAGGAGAACGTAGAGGGCGTTCCGGGACCTGTCTTTCAGCCAAACCTCAGTGCACTTTCCAGGGCAAAGTGCCTGTCCCTGTACAGGCCTCCGAGCGATGTGCTGCCGAAATCAACAATGCAGAGAGGCAGATTGGGGTGTGAGAGGTATTGGATGGAAGTCCAAGCGTAGAGTGCACTGGCAAACGGACAAAGCTGTAGCTGCTTTCTCTGGGAAGGAAGGGCACTTTATATCCTAACCTTCCTTTGACTTGCCTGTGGGACAGTTGGACGTAAAAGCGTGCTTGAAGGTAAACTGAAGTAGAAACTGCCGGACCGTACTGCAGACTGCGAGTGGCCTCTCACGTGAGGTTCTTCTTAGGACCCAAAGGAGAGGAACAAGCAGAACCTTTCAGCAGAACTTCAGTGCCCTTTCGTAGCCAAAGCGCTAGTCACGGTGCAGGCCTCGTAGAAATGTGCTGCAGCAATCAGCCCTGGAGAGAGCCACACGGTGAGGTGACTTTCATTGCCTTTGTATGCATGAGTGCGTGCAGTGGACTCGCAAACTGACAACGGTCTTACCTGCTTGCTGTGAGAAGGAACTGCACTTTGCATCCGACCGTGCTTTCGCTTGCATGGGAGAACAGGCCCTAGAAGTGTGCTTGAAGGAAAACTGAAGTGGAAACTGCCGGACCATACTGAAGGCCGCCTTGGTCTTCTCACGTGTAGTTCTCCTCGGGAGATATTGGAGGACTTTCCAAGACCTGTCTTTCAGCAGAACCTCAATGCTCTTGCTCGGCCCAAGTACCAGTCAGCATATAGGCCTCAAAGAGATGTCCTGCAGAAATCAGCAATTCAGAAGGCCAGGTTGGGATGTGAATGATCCTGCAAGGGCGGCACAGACTGATGTGCCCTGGCAAACTGACAGAGCTCTACCTGCTGTCTCTAAGAAGGAACTGCACTTTATATCCTAACCTTCCACTGACTTGCCCGGGAAAGCTGGGGCTAGAAGGGTGCCGGAAGGAACGCAGAAGTGCACACCGCAGAACCATGCTGAAGATTGCGTGTGGCTTCTCACGTGGTGTTCTTCTCAGGAGAAAGGAGAGGACTTTCTAGGACCTGTCTTTCAGCAGAACCTCCGTGCCCTTTCCAGGAAAAAGTGCCTGTCACGCTCCCGGCCTCCTGGAACAGTGCTGCCGAAATCAGCAGTGCAGAGAGCCAGACCGGCACGGGAAGAGTGTTGGCTATAAGGTGAAGCGTGGAGGGAACTGGAACTGGCAAGTGGACAAAGCTCTGGCTCCTGTCTCGTAGAAGGAAGTGCACCTTTTCTCCTACCCTTCCCTTGCCTTGCCTGGGAGAGCTGGCGCTCGAAGCACGCTGGAAGGAAAACTGAAGTGGAAGCTGCCCGACCACCCTGAGGACTGTGTTTGGTTTCACACCTGATGTTCTTTTCAGGAGAACGTAGAGGGCGTTCCGGGACCTGTCTTTCAGCCAAACCTCAGTGCACTTTCCAGGGCAAAGTGCCTGTCCCTGTACAGGCCTCCGAGCGATGTGCTGCCGAAATCAACAATGCAGAGAGGCAGATTGGGGTGTGAGAGGTATTGGATGGAAGTCCAAGCGTAGAGTGCACTGGCAAACGGACAAAGCTGTAGCTGCTTTCTCTGGGAAGGAAGGGCACTTTATATCCTAACCTTCCTTTGACTTGCCTGTGGGACAGTTGGACGTAAAAGCGTGCTTGAAGGTAAACTGAAGTAGAAACTGCCGGACCGTACTGCAGACTGCGAGTGGCCTCTCACGTGAGGTTCTTCTTAGGACCCAAAGGAGAGGAACAAGCAGAACCTTTCAGCAGAACTTCAGTGCCCTTTCGTAGCCAAAGCGCTAGTCACGGTGCAGGCCTCGTAGAAATGTGCTGCAGCAATCAGCCCTGGAGAGAGCCACACGGTGAGGTGACTTTCATTGCCTTTGTATGCATGAGTGCGTGCAGTGGACTCGCAAACTGACAACGGTCTTACCTGCTTGCTGTGAGAAGGAACTGCACTTTGCATCCGACCGTGCTTTCGCTTGCATGGGAGAACAGGCCCTAGAAGTGTGCTTGAAGGAAAACTGAAGTGGAAACTGCCGGACCATACTGAAGGCCGCCTTGGTCTTCTCACGTGTAGTTCTCCTCGGGAGATATTGGAGGACTTTCCAAGACCTGTCTTTCAGCAGAAACCTCAATGCTCTTGCTCGGCCCAAGTACCAGTCAGCATATAGGCCTCAAAGAGATGTCCTGCAGAAATCAGCAATTCAGAAGGCCAGGTTGGGATGTGAATGATCCTGCAAGGGCGGCACAGACTGATGTGCCCTGGCAAACTGACAGAGCTCTACCTGCTGTCTCTAAGAAGGAACTGCACTTTATATCCTAACCTTCCACTGACTTGCCCGGGAAAGCTGGGGCTAGAAGGGTGCCGGAAGGAACGCAGAAGTGCACACCGCAGAACCATGCTGAAGATTGCGTGTGGCTTCTCACGTGGTGTTCTTCTCAGGAGAAAGGAGAGGACTTTCTAGGACCTGTCTTTCAGCAGAACCTCCGTGCCCTTTCAGGAAAAAGTGCCTGTCACGCTCCCGGCCTCCTGGAACAGTGCTGCCGAAATCAGCAGTGCAGAGAGCCAGACCGGCACGGGAAGAGTGTTGGCTATAAGGTGAAGCGTGGAGGGAACTGGAACTGGCAAGTGGACAAAGCTCTGGCTCCTGTCTCGTAGAAGGAAGTGCACCTTTTCTCCTACCCTTCCCTTGCCTTGCCTGGGAGAGCTGGCGCTCGAAGCACGCTGGAAGGAAAACTGAAGTGGAAGCTGCCCGACCACCCTGAGGACTGTGTTTGGTTTCACACCTGATGTTCTTTTCAGGAGAACGTAGAGGGCGTTCCGGGACCTGTCTTTCAGCCAAACCTCAGTGCACTTTCCAGGGCAAAGTGCCTGTCCCTGTACAGGCCTCCGAGCGATGTGCTGCCGAAATCAACAATGCAGAGAGGCAGATTGGGGTGTGAGAGGTATTGGATGGAAGTCCAAGCGTAGAGTGCACTGGCAAACGGACAAAGCTGTAGCTGCTTTCTCTGGGAAGGAAGGGCACTTTATATCCTAACCTTCCTTTGACTTGCCTGTGGGACAGTTGGACGTAAAAGCGTGCTTGAAGGTAAACTGAAGTAGAAACTGCCGGACCGTACTGCAGACTGCGAGTGGCCTCTCACGTGAGGTTCTTCTTAGGACCCAAAGGAGAGGAACAAGCAGAACCTTTCAGCAGAACTTCAGTGCCCTTTCGTAGCCAAAGCGCTAGTCACGGTGCAGGCCTCGTAGAAATGTGCTGCAGCAATCAGCCCTGGAGAGAGCCACACGGTGAGGTGACTTTCATTGCCTTTGTATGCATGAGTGCGTGCAGTGGACTCGCAAACTGACAACGGTCTTACCTGCTTGCTGTGAGAAGGAACTGCACTTTGCATCCGACCGTGCTTTCGCTTGCATGGGAGAACAGGCCCTAGAAGTGTGCTTGAAGGAAAACTGAAGTGGAAACTGCCGGACCATACTGAAGGCCGCCTTGGTCTTCTCACGTGTAGTTCTCCTCGGGAGATATTGGAGGACTTTCCAAGACCTGTCTTTCAGCAGAACCTCAATGCTCTTGCTCGGCCCAAGTACCAGTCAGCATATAGGCCTCAAAGAGATGTCCTGCAGAAATCAGCAATTCAGAAGGCCAGGTTGGGATGTGAATGATCCTGCAAGGGCGGCACAGACTGATGTGCCCTGGCAAACTGACAGAGCTCTACCTGCTGTCTCTAAGAAGGAACTGCACTTTATATCCTAACCTTCCACTGACTTGCCCGGGAAAGCTGGGGCTAGAAGGGTGCCGGAAGGAACGCAGAAGTGCACACCGCAGAACCATGCTGAAGATTGCGTGTGGCTTCTCACGTGGTGTTCTTCTCAGGAGAAAGGAGAGGACTTTCTAGGACCTGTCTTTCAGCAGAACCTCCGTGCCCTTTCCAGGAAAAAGTGCCTGTCACGCTCCCGGCCTCCTGGAACAGTGCTGCCGAAATCAGCAGTGCAGAGAGCCAGACCGGCACGGGAAGAGTGTTGGCTATAAGGTGAAGCGTGGAGGGAACTGGAACTGGCAAGTGGACAAAGCTCTGGCTCCTGTCTCGTAGAAGGAAGTGCACCTTTTCTCCTACCCTTCCCTTGCCTTGCCTGGGAGAGCTGGCGCTCGAAGCACGCTGGAAGGAAAACTGAAGTGGAAGCTGCCCGACCACCCTGAGGACTGTGTTTGGTTTCACACCTGATGTTCTTTTCAGGAGAACGTAGAGGGCGTTCCGGGACCTGTCTTTCAGCCAAACCTCAGTGCACTTTCCAGGGCAAAGTGCCTGTCCCTGTACAGGCCTCCGAGCGATGTGCTGCCGAAATCAACAATGCAGAGAGGCAGATTGGGGTGTGAGAGGTATTGGATGGAAGTCCAAGCGTAGAGTGCACTGGCAAACGGACAAAGCTGTAGCTGCTTTCTCTGGGAAGGAAGGGCACTTTATATCCTAACCTTCCTTTGACTTGCCTGTGGGACAGTTGGACGTAAAAGCGTGCTTGAAGGTAAACTGAAGTAGAAACTGCCGGACCGTACTGCAGACTGCGAGTGGCCTCTCACGTGAGGTTCTTCTTAGGACCCAAAGGAGAGGAACAAGCAGAACCTTTCAGCAGAACTTCAGTGCCCTTTCGTAGCCAAAGCGCTAGTCACGGTGCAGGCCTCGTAGAAATGTGCTGCAGCAATCAGCCCTGGAGAGAGCCACACGGTGAGGTGACTTTCATTGCCTTTGTATGCATGAGTGCGTGCAGTGGACTCGCAAACTGACAACGGTCTTACCTGCTTGCTGTGAGAAGGAACTGCACTTTGCATCCGACCGTGCTTTCGCTTGCATGGGAGAACAGGCCCTAGAAGTGTGCTTGAAGGAAAACTGAAGTGGAAACTGCCGGACCATACTGAAGGCCGCCTTGGTCTTCTCACGTGTAGTTCTCCTCGGGAGATATTGGAGGACTTTCCAAGACCTGTCTTTCAGCAGAACCTCAATGCTCTTGCTCGGCCCGACCAAGTACCAGTCAGCATAGGCCTCAAAGAGATGTCCTGCAGAAATCAGCAATTCAGAAGGCCAGGTTGGGATGTGAATGATCCTGCAAGGGCGGCACAGACTGATGTGCCCTGGCAAACTGACAGAGCTCTACCTGCTGTCTCTAAGAAGGAACTGCACTTTATATCCTAACCTTCCACTGACTTGCCCGGGAAAGCTGGGGCTAGAAGGGTGCCGGAAGGAACGCAGAAGTGCACACCGCAGAACCATGCTGAAGATTGCGTGTGGCTTCTCACGTGGTGTTCTTCTCAGGAGAAAGGAGAGGACTTTCTAGGACCTGTCTTTCAGCAGAACCTCCGTGCCCTTTCCAGGAAAAAGTGCCTGTCACTGTACAGTGCCTCCGAACAGATGTCTGCAGAAGATCAGAAATGTTGGCTGGGAACTAGCTCAGTGGACAAAGCTCTTCTTCGCAAGAAGAAGGAACCCTTTTTCCTACCCCCGTTGCCGAAAAACAAAAAAAAAAAAAAAAAAGAAGGAAAGAGGAAAAAAAAAAGAAACTTTCCAGAAAGTGCCTGAGTAGGCAGGTTGTGCTGGGAGGTGAACGGTGTTGGCATATTGGAAGTCCAAGCGTAGAGTGCACTGGCAAACGGACAAAGCTGTAGCTGCTTTCTCTGGGAAGGAAGGGCACTTTATATCCTAACCTTCCTTTGACTGCGTGGGACAGTTGGACGTAAAAGCGTGCTTGAAGGAAACTGAAGTAAAACTGCCGGACCGTACTGCAGACTGCGAGTGGCCTCTCACGTGAGGTTCTTCTTAGGACCCAAAGGAGAGGAACAGACAGAACCTTTCAGCAGAACTTCAGTGCCCTTTCGTAGCCAAAGCGCTAGTCACGGTGCAGGCCTCGTAGAAATGTGCTGCAGCAATCAGCCCTGGAGAGAGCCACACGGTGAGGTGACTTTCATTGCCTTTGTGAAGCATGGAGTGGCAGTGGACTCGCAAACTGACAACGGTCTTACCTGCTTGCTGTGAGAAGGAACTGCACTTTGCATCCGACCGTGCTTTCGCTTGCATGGGAGAACAGGCCTAGAAGTGTGCTTGAAGGAAAACTGAAGTGGAAACTGCCGGACCATACTGAAGGCCGCCTTGGTCTTCTCACGTGTAGTTCTCCTCGGGAGATATTGGAGGACTTTCCAAGACCTGTCTTTCAGCAGAACCTCAATGCTCTTGCTCGGCCAAAGTACCAGTCAGCATATAGGCCTCAAAGAGATGTCCTGCAGAAATCAGCAATTCAGAAGGCCAGGTTGGGATGTGAATGATTGCATGCAAGGGCCACAGACTGATGTGCCCTGGCAAACTGACAGAGCTCTACCTGCTGTCTCTAAGAAGGAACTGCACTTTATATCCTAACCTTCCACTGACTTGCCCGGGAAAGCTGGGGCTAGAAGGGTGCCGGAAGGAAACAGAAGGGCACACCGCAGAACCATGCTGAAGATTGCGTGTGGCTTCTCACGTGGTTTCTTCTCAGGAGAAAGGAGAGGACTTTCTAGGACCTTTCAGCAGAACCTCCGTGCCCTTTCCAGGAAAAAGTGCCTGTCACGCTCCCGGCTCCTGGAACAGTGCTGCCAAATCAGCAGTGCAGAGAGCCAGACCGGCACGGGAAGAGTGTTGGCTATAATGAAGCGAGGAGGGAACTGGAACTGGCAAGTGGACAAAGCTCTGGCTCCTGTCTCGTAGAAGGAAGTGCACCTTTTCTCCTACCCTTCCCTTGCTTGCCTGGGAGAGCTGGCGCTCGAAGCACGCTGGAAGGAAAACTGAAGTGGAAGCTGCCCGACCACCCTGAGGACTGTGTGGTTTCACACCTGATGTTCTTTTCAGGAGAACGTAGAGGGCGTTCCGGGACCTGTCTTTCAGCCAAACCTCAGTGCACTTTCCAGGCAAAGTGCCTGTCCCTGTACAGGCCTCCGAGCGATGTGCTGCCGAAATCAACAATGCAGAGAGGCAGATTGGGGTGTGAGAGGTATTGGATGGAAGTCCAAGCGTAGAGTGCACTGGCAAACGGACAAAGCTGTAGCTGCTTTCTCTGGGAAGGAAGGGCACTTTATATCCTAACCTTCCTTTGACTTGCCTGTGGACAGTTGGACGTAAAAGCGTGCTTGAAGGTAAACTGAAGTAGAAACTGCCGGACCGTACTGCAGACTGCGAGTGGCCTCTCACGTGAGGTTCTTCTTAGGACCCAAAGGAGAGGACAAGCAAAGGACCTGTCTTTCAGCAGAACCTCAGTGCCCTTTCGTAGCCAAAGCGACTATCACTGTGCAGGCCTCGTAAAATGTGCTGCAGAAATCAGAAATGCTGGCTGGGATCGTAGCTGCAGGCTGGTTCCGCCGCCTGCTTCGCTTGGCAGAAGGAACCGCACTTTGCATCCGACCGTGCTTTCGCTTGCATGGAAGAAAAAAAAAAAAAAAAAAAAAAAAAAAAAAAAAGGAAACTGAAGGACCAAACTGAAATTAGAAATGCAGATAGGCAGTTTGGAGGTGAACCGTCTTTGGCTATCAGTTCCAAGAGTGGAGTGCACTGACACAACTTGCAAAGATCTAAGCTGCATCTGTGTGCTCCGAGAGAGGAAATGCGCTGTTCTAAGAAGGAAGCACTTTATATCCTAACCCCTGCTTGGGAAAGCTGGGGCTAGAAGGGTGCCGGAAGGAACGCAGAAGGGCACACCGCAGACCATGCTGAAGATTGCGTGTGGCTTCTCACGTGGTGTTCTTCTCAGGAGAAAGGAGAGGACTTTCTAGGACCTGTCTTTCAGCAGAACCTCCGTGCCCTTTCCAGGAAAAAGTGCCTGTCACGCTCCCGGCCTCCTGGAACAGTGCTGCCGAAATCAGCAGTGCAGAGAGCCAGACCGGCACGGGAAGAGTGTTGGCTATAAGGTGAAGCGTGGAGGGAACTGGAACTGGCAAGTGGACAAAGCTCTGGCTCCTGTCTCGTAGAAGGAAGTGCACCTTTTCTCCTACCCTTCCCTTGCCTTGCCTGGGAGAGCTGGCGCTCGAAGCACGCTGGAAGGAAAACTGAAGTGGAAGCTGCCCGACCACCCTGAGGACTGTGTTTGGTTTCACACCTGATGTTCTTTTCAGGAGAACGTAGAGGGCGTTCCGGGACCTGTCTTTCAGCCAAACCTCAGTGCACTTTCCAGGGCAAAGTGCCTGTCCCTGTACAGGCCTCCGAGCGATGTGCTGCCGAAATCAACAATGCAGAGAGGCAGATTGGGGTGTGAGAGGTATTGGATGGAAGTCCAAGCGTAGAGTGCACTGGCAAACGGACAAAGCTGTAGCTGCTTTCTCTGGGAAGGAAGGGCACTTTATATCCTAACCTTCCTTTGACTTGCCTGTGGGACAGTTGGACGTAAAAGCGTGCTTGAAGGTAAACTGAAGTAGAAACTGCCGGACCGTACTGCAGACTGCGAGTGGCCTCTCACGTGAGGTTCTTCTTAGGACCCAAAGGAGAGGAACAAGCAGAACCTTTCAGCAGAACTTCAGTGCCCTTTCGTAGCCAAAGCGCTAGTCACGGTGCAGGCCTCGTAGAAATGTGCTGCAGCAATCAGCCCTGGAGAGAGCCACACGGTGAGGTGACTTTCATTGCCTTTGTATGCATGAGTGCGTGCAGTGGACTCGCAAACTGACAACGGTCTTACCTGCTTGCTGTGAGAAGGAACTGCACTTTGCATCCGACCGTGCTTTCGCTTGCATGGGAGAACAGGCCCTAGAAGTGTGCTTGAAGGAAAACTGAAGTGGAAACTGCCGGACCATACTGAAGGCCGCCTTGGTCTTCTCACGTGTAGTTCTCCTCGGGAGATATTGGAGGACTTTCCAAGACCTGTCTTTCAGCAGAACCTCAATGCTCTTGCTCGGCCCAAGTACCAGTCAGCATATAGGCCTCAAAGAGATGTCCTGCAGAAATCAGCAATTCAGAAGGCCAGGTTGGGATGTGAATGATCCTGCAAGGGCGGCACAGACTGATGTGCCCTGGCAAACTGACAGAGCTCTACCTGCTGTCTCTAAGAAGGAACTGCACTTTATATCCTAACCTTCCACTGACTTGCCCGGGAAAGCTGGGGCTAGAAGGGTGCCGGAAGGAACGCAGAAGTGCACACCGCAGAACCATGCTGAAGATTGCGTGTGGCTTCTCACGTGGTGTTCTTCTCAGGAGAAAGGAGAGGACTTTCTAGGACCTGTCTTTCAGCAGAACCTCCGTGCCCTTTCCAGGAAAAAGTGCCTGTCACGCTCCCGGCCTCCTGGAACAGTGCTGCCGAAATCAGCAGTGCAGAGAGCCAGACCGGCACGGGAAGAGTGTTGGCTATAAGGTGAAGCGTGGAGGGAACTGGAACTGGCAAGTGGACAAAGCTCTGGCTCCTGTCTCGTAGAAGGAAGTGCACCTTTTCTCCTACCCTTCCCTTGCCTTGCCTGGGAGAGCTGGCGCTCGAAGCACGCTGGAAGGAAAACTGAAGTGGAAGCTGCCCGACCACCCTGAGGACTGTGTTTGGTTTCACACCTGATGTTCTTTTCAGGAGAACGTAGAGGGCGTTCCGGGACCTGTCTTTCAGCCAAACCTCAGTGCACTTTCCAGGGCAAAGTGCCTGTCCCTGTACAGGCCTCCGAGCGATGTGCTGCCGAAATCAACAATGCAGAGAGGCAGATTGGGGTGTGAGAGGTATTGGATGGAAGTCCAAGCGTAGAGTGCACTGGCAAACGGACAAAGCTGTAGCTGCTTTCTCTGGGAAGGAAGGGCACTTTATATCCTAACCTTCCTTTGACTTGCCTGTGGGACAGTTGGACGTAAAAGCGTGCTTGAAGGTAAACTGAAGTAGAAACTGCCGGACCGTACTGCAGACTGCGAGTGGCCTCTCACGTGAGGTTCTTCTTAGGACCCAAAGGAGAGGAACAAGCAGAACCTTTCAGCAGAACTTCAGTGCCCTTTCGTAGCCAAAGCGCTAGTCACGGTGCAGGCCTCGTAGAAATGTGCTGCAGCAATCAGCCCTGGAGAGAGCCACACGGTGAGGTGACTTTCATTGCCTTTGTATGCATGAGTGCGTGCAGTGGACTCGCAAACTGACAACGGTCTTACCTGCTTGCTGTGAGAAGGAACTGCACTTTGCATCCGACCGTGCTTTCGCTTGCATGGGAGAACAGGCCTAGAAGTGTGCTTGAAGGAAAACTGAAGTGGAAACTGCCGGACCATACTGAAGGCCGCCTTGGTCTTCTCACGTGTAGTTCTCCTCGGGAGATATTGGAGGACTTTCCAAGACCTGTCTTTCAGCAGAACCTCAATGCTCTTGCTCGGCCCAAGTACCAGTCAGCATATAGGCCTCAAAGAGATGTCCTGCAGAAATCAGCAATTCAGAAGGCCAGGTTGGGATGTGAATGATCCTGCAAGGGCGGCACAGACTGATGTGCCCTGGCAAACTGACAGAGCTCTACCTGCTGTCTCTAAGAAGGAACTGCACTTTATATCCTAACCTTCCACTGACTTGCCCGGGAAAGCTGGGGCTAGAAGGGTGCCGGAAGGAACGCAGAAGTGCACACCGCAGAACCATGCTGAAGATTGCGTGTGGCTTCTCACGTGGTGTTCTTCTCAGGAGAAAGGAGAGGACTTTCTAGGACCTGTCTTTCAGCAGAACCTCCGTGCCCTTTCCAGGAAAAAGTGCCTGTCACGCTCCCGGCCTCCTGGAACAGTGCTGCCGAAATCAGCAGTGCAGAGAGCCAGACCGGCACGGGAAGAGTGTTGGCTATAAGGTGAAGCGTGGAGGGAACTGGAACTGGCAAGTGGACAAAGCTCTGGCTCCTGTCTCGTAGAAGGAAGTGCACCTTTTCTCCTACCCTTCCCTTGCCTTGCCTGGGAGAGCTGGCGCTCGAAGCACGCTGGAAGGAAAACTGAAGTGGAAGCTGCCCGACCACCCTGAGGACTGTGTTTGGTTTCACACCTGATGTTCTTTTCAGGAGAACGTAGAGGGCGTTCCGGGACCTGTCTTTCAGCCAAACCTCAGTGCACTTTCCAGGGCAAAGTGCCTGTCCCTGTACAGGCCTCCGAGCGATGTGCTGCCGAAATCAACAATGCAGAGAGGCAGATTGGGGTGTGAGAGGTATTGGATGGAAGTCCAAGCGTAGAGTGCACTGGCAAACGGACAAAGCTGTAGCTGCTTTCTCTGGGAAGGAAGGGCACTTTATATCCTAACCTTCCTTTGACTTGCCTGTGGGACAGTTGGACGTAAAAGCGTGCTTGAAGGTAAACTGAAGTAGAAACTGCCGGACCGTACTGCAGACTGCGAGTGGCCTCTCACGTGAGGTTCTTCTTAGGACCCAAAGGAGAGGAACAAGCAGAACCTTTCAGCAGAACTTCAGTGCCCTTTCGTAGCCAAAGCGCTAGTCACGGTGCAGGCCTCGTAGAAATGTGCTGCAGCAATCAGCCCTGGAGAGAGCCACACGGTGAGGTGACTTTCATTGCCTTTGTATGCATGAGTGCGTGCAGTGGACTCGCAAACTGACAACGGTCTTACCTGCTTGCTGTGAGAAGGAACTGCACTTTGCATCCGACCGTGCTTTCGCTTGCATGGGAGAACAGGCCCTAGAAGTGTGCTTGAAGGAAAACTGAAGTGGAAACTGCCGGACCATACTGAAGGCCGCCTTGGTCTTCTCACGTGTAGTTCTCCTCGGGAGATATTGGAGGACTTTCCAAGACCTGTCTTTCAGCAGAACCTCAATGCTCTTGCTCGGCCCAAGTACCAGTCAGCATATAGGCCTCAAAGAGATGTCCTGCAGAAATCAGCAATTCAGAAGGCCAGGTTGGGATGTGAATGATCCTGCAAGGGCGGCACAGACTGATGTGCCCTGGCAAACTGACAGAGCTCTACCTGCTGTCTCTAAGAAGGAACTGCACTTTATATCCTAACCTTCCACTGACTTGCCCGGGAAAGCTGGGGCTAGAAGGGTGCCGGAAGGAACGCAGAAGTGCACACCGCAGAACCATGCTGAAGATTGCGTGTGGCTTCTCACGTGGTGTTCTTCTCAGGAGAAAGGAGAGGACTTTCTAGGACCTGTCTTTCAGCAGAACCTCCGTGCCCTTTCCAGGAAAAAGTGCCTGTCACGCTCCCGGCCTCCTGGAACAGTGCTGCCGAAATCAGCAGTGCAGAGAGCCAGACCGGCACGGGAAGAGTGTTGGCTATAAGGTGAAGCGTGGAGGGAACTGGAACTGGCAAGTGGACAAAGCTCTGGCTCCTGTCTCGTAGAAGGAAGTGCACCTTTTCTCCTACCCTTCCCTTGCCTTGCCTGGGAGAGCTGGCGCTCGAAGCACGCTGGAAGGAAAACTGAAGTGGAAGCTGCCCGACCACCCTGAGGACTGTGTTTGGTTTCACACCTGATGTTCTTTTCAGGAGAACGTAGAGGGCGTTCCGGGACCTGTCTTTCAGCCAAACCTCAGTGCACTTTCCAGGGCAAAGTGCCTGTCCCTGTACAGGCCTCCGAGCGATGTGCTGCCGAAATCAACAATGCAGAGAGGCAGATTGGGGTGTGAGAGGTATTGGATGGAAGTCCAAGCGTAGAGTGCACTGGCAAACGGACAAAGCTGTAGCTGCTTTCTCTGGGAAGGAAGGGCACTTTATATCCTAACCTTCCTTTGACTTGCCTGTGGGACAGTTGGACGTAAAAGCGTGCTTGAAGGTAAACTGAAGTAGAAACTGCCGGACCGTACTGCAGACTGCGAGTGGCCTCTCACGTGAGGTTCTTCTTAGGACCCAAAGGAGAGGAACAAGCAGAACCTTTCAGCAGAACTTCAGTGCCCTTTCGTAGCCAAAGCGCTAGTCACGGTGCAGGCCTCGTAGAAATGTGCTGCAGCAATCAGCCCTGGAGAGAGCCACACGGTGAGGTGACTTTCATTGCCTTTGTATGCATGAGTGCGTGCAGTGGACTCGCAAACTGACAACGGTCTTACCTGCTTGCTGTGAGAAGGAACTGCACTTTGCATCCGACCGTGCTTTCGCTTGCATGGGAGAACAGGCCCTAGAAGTGTGCTTGAAGGAAAACTGAAGTGGAAACTGCCGGACCATACTGAAGGCCGCCTTGGTCTTCTCACGTGTAGTTCTCCTCGGGAGATATTGGAGGACTTTCCAAGACCTGTCTTTCAGCAGAACCTCAATGCTCTTGCTCGGCCCAAGTACCAGTCAGCATATAGGCCTCAAAGAGATGTCCTGCAGAAATCAGCAATTCAGAAGGCCAGGTTGGGATGTGAATGATCCTGCAAGGGCGGCACAGACTGATGTGCCCTGGCAAACTGACAGAGCTCTACCTGCTGTCTCTAAGAAGGAACTGCACTTTATATCCTAACCTTCCACTGACTTGCCCGGAAAGCTGGGGCTAGAAGGGTGCCGGAAGGAACGCAGAAGTGCACACCGCAGAACCATGCTGAAGATTGCGTGTGGCTTCTCACGTGGTGTTCTTCTCAGGAGAAAGGAGAGGACTTTCTAGGACCTGTCTTTCAGCAGAACCTCCGTGCCCTTTCCAGGAAAAAAGTGCCTGTCACGCTCCCGCCTCCTGGAACAGTGCTGCCGAAATCAGCAGTGCAGAGAGCCAGACCGGCACGGGAAGAGTGTTGGCTATAAGGTGAAGCGTGGAGGGAACTGGAACTGGCAAGTGGACAAAGCTCTGGCTCCTGTCTCGTAGAAGGAAGTGCACCTTTTCTCCTACCCTTCCCTTGCCTTGCCTGGGAGAGCTGGCGCTCGAAGCACGCTGGAAGGAAAACTGAAGTGGAAGCTGCCCGACCACCCTGAGGACTGTGTTTGGTTTCACACCTGATGTTCTTTTCAGGAGAACGTAGAGGGCGTTCCGGGACCTGTCTTTCAGCCAAACCTCAGTGCACTTTCCAGGGCAAAGTGCCTGTCCCTGTACAGGCCTCCGAGCGATGTGCTGCCGAAATCAACAATGCAGAGAGGCAGATTGGGGTGTGAGAGGTATTGGATGGAAGTCCAAGCGTAGAGTGCACTGGCAAACGGACAAAGCTGTAGCTGCTTTCTCTGGGAAGGAAGGGCACTTTATATCCTAACCTTCCTTTGACTTGCCTGTGGGACAGTTGGACGTAAAAGCGTGCTTGAAGGTAAACTGAAGTAGAAACTGCCGGACCGTACTGCAGACTGCGAGTGGCCTCTCACGTGAGGTTCTTCTTAGGACCCAAAGGAGAGGAACAAGCAGAACCTTTCAGCAGAACTTCAGTGCCCTTTCGTAGCCAAAGCGCTAGTCACGGTGCAGGCCTCGTAGAAATGTGCTGCAGCAATCAGCCCTGGAGAGAGCCACACGGTGAGGTGACTTTCATTGCCTTTGTATGCATGAGTGCGTGCAGTGGACTCGCAAACTGACAACGGTCTTACCTGCTTGCTGTGAGAAGGAACTGCACTTTGCATCCGACCGTGCTTTCGCTTGCATGGGAGAACAGGCCCTAGAAGTGTGCTTGAAGGAAAACTGAAGTGGAAACTGCCGGACCATACTGAAGGCCGCCTTGGTCTTCTCACGTGTAGTTCTCCTCGGGAGATATTGGAGGACTTTCCAAGACCTGTCTTTCAGCAGAACCTCAATGCTCTTGCTCGGCCCAAGTACCAGTCAGCATATAGGCCTCAAAGAGATGTCCTGCAGAAATCAGCAATTCAGAAGGCCAGGTTGGGATGTGAATGATCCTGCAAGGGCGGCACAGACTGATGTGCCCTGGCAAACTGACAGAGCTCTACCTGCTGTCTCTAAGAAGGAACTGCACTTTATATCCTAACCTTCCACTGACTTGCCCGGGAAAGCTGGGGCTAGAAGGGTGCCGGAAGGAACGCAGAAGTGCACACCGCAGAACCATGCTGAAGATTGCGTGTGGCTTCTCACGTGGTGTTCTTCTCAGGAGAAAGGAGAGGACTTTCTAGGACCTGTCTTTCAGCAGAACCTCCGTGCCCTTTCCAGGAAAAAGTGCCTGTCACGCTCCCGGCCTCCTGGAACAGTGCTGCCGAAATCAGCAGTGCAGAGAGCCAGACCGGCACGGGAAGAGTGTTGGCTATAAGGTGAAGCGTGGAGGGAACTGGAACTGGCAAGTGGACAAAGCTCTGGCTCCTGTCTCGTAGAAGGAAGTGCACCTTTTCTCCTACCCTTCCCTTGCCTTGCCTGGGAGAGCTGGCGCTCGAAGCACGCTGGAAGGAAAACTGAAGTGGAAGCTGCCCGACCACCCTGAGGACTGTGTTTGGTTTCACACCTGATGTTCTTTTCAGGAGAACGTAGAGGGCGTTCCGGGACCTGTCTTTCAGCCAAACCTCAGTGCACTTTCCAGGGCAAAGTGCCTGTCCCTGTACAGGCCTCCGAGCGATGTGCTGCCGAAATCAACAATGCAGAGAGGCAGATTGGGGTGTGAGAGGTATTGGATGGAAGTCCAAGCGTAGAGTGCACTGGCAAACGGACAAAGCTGTAGCTGCTTTCTCTGGGAAGGAAGGGCACTTTATATCCTAACCTTCCTTTGACTTGCCTGTGGGACAGTTGGACGTAAAAGCGTGCTTGAAGGTAAACTGAAGTAGAAACTGCCGGACCGTACTGCAGACTGCGAGTGGCCTCTCACGTGAGGTTCTTCTTAGGACCCAAAGGAGAGGAACAAGCAGAACCTTTCAGCAGAACTTCAGTGCCCTTTCGTAGCCAAAGCGCTAGTCACGGTGCAGGCCTCGTAGAAATGTGCTGCAGCAATCAGCCCTGGAGAGAGCCACACGGTGAGGTGACTTTCATTGCCTTTGTATGCATGAGTGCGTGCAGTGGACTCGCAAACTGACAACGGTCTTACCTGCTTGCTGTGAGAAGGAACTGCACTTTGCATCCGACCGTGCTTTCGCTTGCATGGGAGAACAGGCCCTAGAAGTGTGCTTGAAGGAAAACTGAAGTGGAAACTGCCGGACCATACTGAAGGCCGCCTTGGTCTTCTCACGTGTAGTTCTCCTCGGGAGATATTGGAGGACTTTCCAAGACCTGTCTTTCAGCAGAACCTCAATGCTCTTGCTCGGCCCAAGTACCAGTCAGCATATAGGCCTCAAAGAGATGTCCTGCAGAAATCAGCAATTCAGAAGGCCAGGTTGGGATGTGAATGATCCTGCAAGGGCGGCACAGACTGATGTGCCCTGGCAAACTGACAGAGCTCTACCTGCTGTCTCTAAGAAGGAACTGCACTTTATATCCTAACCTTCCACTGACTTGCCCGGGAAAGCTGGGGCTAGAAGGGTGCCGGAAGGAACGCAGAAGTGCACACCGCAGAACCATGCTGAAGATTGCGTGTGGCTTCTCACGTGGTGTTCTTCTCAGGAGAAAGGAGAGGACTTTCTAGGACCTGTCTTTCAGCAGAACCTCCGTGCCCTTTCCAGGAAAAAGTGCCTGTCACGCTCCCGGCCTCCTGGAACAGTGCTGCCGAAATCAGCAGTGCAGAGAGCCAGACCGGCACGGGAAGAGTGTTGGCTATAAGGTGAAGCGTGGAGGGAACTGGAACTGGCAAGTGGACAAAGCTCTGGCTCCTGTCTCGTAGAAGGAAGTGCACCTTTTCTCCTACCCTTCCCTTGCCTTGCCTGGGAGAGCTGGCGCTCGAAGCACGCTGGAAGGAAAACTGAAGTGGAAGCTGCCCGACCACCCTGAGGACTGTGTTTGGTTTCACACCTGATGTTCTTTTCAGGAGAACGTAGAGGGCGTTCCGGGACCTGTCTTTCAGCCAAACCTCAGTGCACTTTCCAGGGCAAAGTGCCTGTCCCTGTACAGGCCTCCGAGCGATGTGCTGCCGAAATCAACAATGCAGAGAGGCAGATTGGGGTGTGAGAGGTATTGGATGGAAGTCCAAGCGTAGAGTGCACTGGCAAACGGACAAAGCTGTAGCTGCTTTCTCTGGGAAGGAAGGGCACTTTATATCCTAACCTTCCTTTGACTTGCCTGTGGGACAGTTGGACGTAAAAGCGTGCTTGAAGGTAAACTGAAGTAGAAACTGCCGGACCGTACTGCAGACTGCGAGTGGCCTCTCACGTGAGGTTCTTCTTAGGACCCAAAGGAGAGGAACAAGCAGAACCTTTCAGCAGAACTTCAGTGCCCTTTCGTAGCCAAAGCGCTAGTCACGGTGCAGGCCTCGTAGAAATGTGCTGCAGCAATCAGCCCTGGAGAGAGCCACACGGTGAGGTGACTTTCATTGCCTTTGTATGCATGAGTGCGTGCAGTGGACTCGCAAACTGACAACGGTCTTACCTGCTTGCTGTGAGAAGGAACTGCACTTTGCATCCGACCGTGCTTTCGCTTGCATGGGAGAACAGGCCCTAGAAGTGTGCTTGAAGGAAAACTGAAGTGGAAACTGCCGGACCATACTGAAGGCCGCCTTGGTCTTCTCACGTGTAGTTCTCCTCGGGAGATATTGGAGGACTTTCCAAGACCTGTCTTTCAGCAGAACCTCAATGCTCTTGCTCGGCCCAAGTACCAGTCAGCATATAGGCCTCAAAGAGATGTCCTGCAGAAATCAGCAATTCAGAAGGCCAGGTTGGGATGTGAATGATCCTGCAAGGGCGGCACAGACTGATGTGCCCTGGCAAACTGACAGAGCTCTACCTGCTGTCTCTAAGAAGGAACTGCACTTTATATCCTAACCTTCCACTGACTTGCCCGGGAAAGCTGGGGCTAGAAGGGTGCCGGAAGGAACGCAGAAGGCACACCGCAGCAGAACCATGCTGAAGATTGCGTGTGGCTTCTCACGTGGTGTTCTTCTCAGGAGAAAGGAGAGGACTTTCTAGGACCTGTCTTTCAGCAGAACCTCCGTGCCCTTTCCAGGAAAAAGTGCCTGTCACGCTCCCGGCCTCCTGGAACAGTGCTGCCGAAATCAGCAGTGCAGAGAGCCAGACCGGCACGGGAAGAGTGTTGGCTATAAGGTGAAGCGTGGAGGGAACTGGAACTGGCAAGTGGACAAAGCTCTGGCTCCTGTCTCGTAGAAGGAAGTGCACCTTTTCTCCTACCCTTCCCTTGCCTTGCCTGGGAGAGCTGGCGCTCGAAGCACGCTGGAAGGAAAACTGAAGTGGAAGCTGCCCGACCACCCTGAGGACTGTGTTTGGTTTCACACGTGATGTTCTTTTCAGGAGAACGTAGAGGGCGTTCCGGGACCTGTCTTTCAGCCAAACCTCAGTGCACTTTCCAGGGCAAAGTGCCTGTCCCTGTACAGGCCTCCGAGCGATGTGCTGCCGAAATCAACAATGCAGAGAGGCAGATTGGGGTGTGAGAGGTATTGGATGGAAGTCCAAGCGTAGAGTGCACTGGCAAACGGACAAAGCTGTAGCTGCTTTCTCTGGGAAGGAAGGGCACTTTATATCCTAACCTTCCTTTGACTTGCCTGTGGGACAGTTGGACGTAAAAGCGTGCTTGAAGGTAAACTGAAGTAGAAACTGCCGGACCGTACTGCAGACTGCGAGTGGCCTCTCACGTGAGGTTCTTCTTAGGACCCAAAGGAGAGGAACAAGCAGAACCTTTCAGCAGAACTTCAGTGCCCTTTCGTAGCCAAAGCGCTAGTCACGGTGCAGGCCTCGTAGAAATGTGCTGCAGCAATCAGCCCTGGAGAGAGCCACACGGTGAGGTGACTTTCATTGCCTTTGTATGCATGAGTGCGTGCAGTGGACTCGCAAACTGACAACGGTCTTACCTGCTTGCTGTGAGAAGGAACTGCACTTTGCATCCGACCGTGCTTTCGCTTGCATGGGAGAACAGGCCCTAGAAGTGTGCTTGAAGGAAAACTGAAGTGGAAACTGCCGGACCATACTGAAGGCCGCCTTGGTCTTCTCACGTGTAGTTCTCCTCGGGAGATATTGGAGGACTTTCCAAGACCTGTCTTTCAGCAGAACCTCAATGCTCTTGCTCGGCCCAAGTACCAGTCAGCATATAGGCCTCAAAGAGATGTCCTGCAGAAATCAGCAATTCAGAAGGCCAGGTTGGGATGTGAATGATCCTGCAAGGGCGGCACAGACTGATGTGCCCTGGCAAACTGACAGAGCTCTACCTGCTGTCTCTAAGAAGGAACTGCACTTTATATCCTAACCTTCCACTGACTTGCCCGGGAAAGCTGGGGCTAGAAGGGTGCCGGAAGGAACGCAGAAGGGCACACCGCAGAACCATGCTGAAGATTGCGTGTGGCTTCTCACGTGGTGTTCTTCTCAGGAGAAAGGAGAGGACTTTCTAGGACCTGTCTTTCAGCAGAACCTCCGTGCCCTTTCCAGGAAAAAGTGCCTGTCACGCTCCCGGCCTCCTGGAACAGTGCTGCCGAAATCAGCAGTGCAGAGAGCCAGACCGGCACGGGAAGAGTGTTGGCTATAAGGTGAAGCGTGGAGGGAACTGGAACTGGCAAGTGGACAAAGCTCTGGCTCCTGTCTCGTAGAAGGAAGTGCACCTTTTCTCCTACCCTTCCCTTGCCTTGCCTGGGAGAGCTGGCGCTCGAAGCACGCTGGAAGGAAAACTGAAGTGGAAGCTGCCCGACCACCCTGAGGACTGTGTTTGGTTTCACACCTGATGTTCTTTTCAGGAGAACGTAGAGGGCGTTCCGGGACCTGTCTTTCAGCCAAACCTCAGTGCACTTTCCAGGGCAAAGTGCCTGTCCCTGTACAGGCCTCCGAGCGATGTGCTGCCGAAATCAACAATGCAGAGAGGCAGATTGGGGTGTGAGAGGTATTGGATGGAAGTCCAAGCGTAGAGTGCACTGGCAAACGGACAAAGCTGTAGCTGCTTTCTCTGGGAAGGAAGGGCACTTTATATCCTAACCTTCCTTTGACTTGCCTGTGGGACAGTTGGACGTAAAAGCGTGCTTGAAGGTAAACTGAAGTAGAAACTGCCGGACCGTACTGCAGACTGCGAGTGGCCTCTCACGTGAGGTTCTTCTTAGGACCCAAAGGAGAGGAACAAGCAGAACCTTTCAGCAGAACTTCAGTGCCCTTTCGTAGCCAAAGCGCTAGTCACGGTGCAGGCCTCGTAGAAATGTGCTGCAGCAATCAGCCCTGGAGAGAGCCACACGGTGAGGTGACTTTCATTGCCTTTGTATGCATGAGTGCGTGCAGTGGACTCGCAAACTGACAACGGTCTTACCTGCTTGCTGTGAGAAGGAACTGCACTTTGCATCCGACCGTGCTTTCGCTTGCATGGGAGAACAGGCCCTAGAAGTGTGCTTGAAGGAAAACTGAAGTGGAAACTGCCGGACCATACTGAAGGCCGCCTTGGTCTTCTCACGTGTAGTTCTCCTCGGGAGATATTGGAGGACTTTCCAAGACCTGTCTTTCAGCAGAACCTCAATGCTCTTGCTCGGCCCAAGTACCAGTCAGCATATAGGCCTCAAAGAGATGTCCTGCAGAAATCAGCAATTCAGAAGGCCAGGTTGGGATGTGAATGATCCTGCAAGGGCGGCACAGACTGATGTGCCCTGGCAAACTGACAGAGCTCTACCTGCTGTCTCTAAGAAGGAACTGCACTTTATATCCTAACCTTCCACTGACTTGCCCGGGAAAGCTGGGGCTAGAAGGGTGCCGGAAGGAACGCAGAAGTGCACACCGCAGAACCATGCTGAAGATTGCGTGTGGCTTCTCACGTGGTGTTCTTCTCAGGAGAAAGGAGAGGACTTTCTAGGACCTGTCTTTCAGCAGAACCTCCGTGCCCTTTCCAGGAAAAAGTGCCTGTCACGCTCCCGGCCTCCTGGAACAGTGCTGCCGAAATCAGCAGTGCAGAGAGCCAGACCGGCACGGGAAGAGTGTTGGCTATAAGGTGAAGCGTGGAGGGAACTGGAACTGGCAAGTGGACAAAGCTCTGGCTCCTGTCTCGTAGAAGGAAGTGCACCTTTTCTCCTACCCTTCCCTTGCCTTGCCTGGGAGAGCTGGCGCTCGAAGCACGCTGGAAGGAAAACTGAAGTGGAAGCTGCCCGACCACCCTGAGGACTGTGTTTGGTTTCACACCTGATGTTCTTTTCAGGAGAACGTAGAGGGCGTTCCGGGACCTGTCTTTCAGCCAAACCTCAGTGCACTTTCCAGGGCAAAGTGCCTGTCCCTGTACAGGCCTCCGAGCGATGTGCTGCCGAAATCAACAATGCAGAGAGGCAGATTGGGGTGTGAGAGGTATTGGATGGAAGTCCAAGCGTAGAGTGCACTGGCAAACGGACAAAGCTGTAGCTGCTTTCTCTGGGAAGGAAGGGCACTTTATATCCTAACCTTCCTTTGACTTGCCTGTGGGACAGTTGGACGTAAAAGCGTGCTTGAAGGTAAACTGAAGTAGAAACTGCCGGACCGTACTGCAGACTGCGAGTGGCCTCTCACGTGAGGTTCTTCTTAGGACCCAAAGGAGAGGAACAAGCAGAACCTTTCAGCAGAACTTCAGTGCCCTTTCGTAGCCAAAGCGCTAGTCACGGTGCAGGCCTCGTAGAAATGTGCTGCAGCAATCAGCCCTGGAGAGAGCCACACGGTGAGGTGACTTTCATTGCCTTTGTATGCATGAGTGCGTGCAGTGGACTCGCAAACTGACAACGGTCTTACCTGCTTGCTGTGAGAAGGAACTGCACTTTGCATCCGACCGTGCTTTCGCTTGCATGGGAGAACAGGCCCTAGAAGTGTGCTTGAAGGAAAACTGAAGTGGAAACTGCCGGACCATACTGAAGGCCGCCTTGGTCTTCTCACGTGTAGTTCTCCTCGGGAGATATTGGAGGACTTTCCAAGACCTGTCTTTCAGCAGAACCTCAATGCTCTTGCTCGGCCCAAGTACCAGTCAGCATATAGGCCTCAAAGAGATGTCCTGCAGAAATCAGCAATTCAGAAGGCCAGGTTGGGATGTGAATGATCCTGCAAGGGCGGCACAGACTGATGTGCCCTGGCAAACTGACAGAGCTCTACCTGCTGTCTCTAAGAAGGAACTGCACTTTATATCCTAACCTTCCACTGACTTGCCCGGGAAAGCTGGGGCTAGAAGGGTGCCGGAAGGAACGCAGAAGTGCACACCGCAGAACCATGCTGAAGATTGCGTGTGGCTTCTCACGTGGTGTTCTTCTCAGGAGAAAGGAGAGGACTTTCTAGGACCTGTCTTTCAGCAGAACCTCCGTGCCCTTTCCAGGAAAAAGTGCCTGTCACGCTCCCGGCCTCCTGGAACAGTGCTGCCGAAATCAGCAGTGCAGAGAGCCAGACCGGCACGGGAAGAGTGTTGGCTATAAGGTGAAGCGTGGAGGGAACTGGAACTGGCAAGTGGACAAAGCTCTGGCTCCTGTCTCGTAGAAGGAAGTGCACCTTTTCTCCTACCCTTCCCTTGCCTTGCCTGGGAGAGCTGGCGCTCGAAGCACGCTGGAAGGAAAACTGAAGTGGAAGCTGCCCGACCACCCTGAGGACTGTGTTTGGTTTCACACCTGATGTTCTTTTCAGGAGAACGTAGAGGGCGTTCCGGGACCTGTCTTTCAGCCAAACCTCAGTGCACTTTCCAGGGCAAAGTGCCTGTCCCTGTACAGGCCTCCGAGCGATGTGCTGCCGAAATCAACAATGCAGAGAGGCAGATTGGGGTGTGAGAGGTATTGGATGGAAGTCCAAGCGTAGAGTGCACTGGCAAACGGACAAAGCTGTAGCTGCTTTCTCTGGGAAGGAAGGGCACTTTATATCCTAACCTTCCTTTGACTTGCCTGTGGGACAGTTGGACGTAAAAGCGTGCTTGAAGGTAAACTGAAGTAGAAACTGCCGGACCGTACTGCAGACTGCGAGTGGCCTCTCACGTGAGGTTCTTCTTAGGACCCAAAGGAGAGGAACAAGCAGAACCTTTCAGCAGAACTTCAGTGCCCTTTCGTAGCCAAAGCGCTAGTCACGGTGCAGGCCTCGTAGAAATGTGCTGCAGCAATCAGCCCTGGAGAGAGCCACACGGTGAGGTGACTTTCATTGCCTTTGTATGCATGAGTGCGTGCAGTGGACTCGCAAACTGACAACGGTCTTACCTGCTTGCTGTGAGAAGGAACTGCACTTTGCATCCGACCGTGCTTTCGCTTGCATGGGAGAACAGGCCCTAGAAGTGTGCTTGAAGGAAAACTGAAGTGGAAACTGCCGGACCATACTGAAGGCCGCCTTGGTCTTCTCACGTGTAGTTCTCCTCGGGAGATATTGGAGGACTTTCCAAGACCTGTCTTTCAGCAGAACCTCAATGCTCTTGCTCGGCCCAAGTACCAGTCAGCATATAGGCCTCAAAGAGATGTCCTGCAGAAATCAGCAATTCAGAAGGCCAGGTTGGGATGTGAATGATCCTGCAAGGGCGGCACAGACTGATGTGCCCTGGCAAACTGACAGAGCTCTACCTGCTGTCTCTAAGAAGGAACTGCACTTTATATCCTAACCTTCCACTGACTTGCCCGGGAAAGCTGGGGCTAGAAGGGTGCCGGAAGGAACGCAGAAGTGCACACCGCAGAACCATGCTGAAGATTGCGTGTGGCTTCTCACGTGGTGTTCTTCTCAGGAGAAAGGAGAGGACTTTCTAGGACCTGTCTTTCAGCAGAACCTCCGTGCCCTTTCCAGGAAAAAGTGCCTGTCACGCTCCCGGCCTCCTGGAACAGTGCTGCCGAAATCAGCAGTGCAGAGAGCCAGACCGGCACGGGAAGAGTGTTGGCTATAAGGTGAAGCGTGGAGGGAACTGGAACTGGCAAGTGGACAAAGCTCTGGCTCCTGTCTCGTAGAAGGAAGTGCACCTTTTCTCCTACCCTTCCCTTGCCTTGCCTGGGAGAGCTGGCGCTCGAAGCACGCTGGAAGGAAAACTGAAGTGGAAGCTGCCCGACCACCCTGAGGACTGTGTTTGGTTTTCACACCTGATGTTCTTTTCAGGAGAACGTAGAGGGCGTTCCGGGACCTGTCTTTCAGCCAAACCTCAGTGCACTTTCCAGGGCAAAGTGCCTGTCCCTGTACAGGCCTCCGAGCGATGTGCTGCCGAAATCAACAATGCAGAGAGGCAGATTGGGGTGTGAGAGAGGTATTGGATGGAAGTCCAAGCGTAGAGTGCACTGGCAAACGGACAAAGCTGTAGCTGCTTTCTCTGGGAAGGAAGGGCACTTTATATCCTAACCTTCCTTTGACTTGCCTGTGGGACAGTTGGACGTAAAAGCGTGCTTGAAGGTAAACTGAAGTAGAAACTGCCGGACCGTACTGCAGACTGCGAGTGGCCTCTCACGTGAGGTTCTTCTTAGGACCCAAAGGAGAGGAACAAGCAGAACCTTTCAGCAGAACTTCAGTGCCCTTTCGTAGCCAAAGCGCTAGTCACGGTGCAGGCCTCGTAGAAATGTGCTGCAGCAATCAGCCCTGGAGAGAGCCACACGGTGAGGTGACTTTCATTGCCTTTGTATGCATGAGTGCGTGCAGTGGACTCGCAAACTGACAACGGTCTTACCTGCTTGCTGTGAGAAGGAACTGCACTTTGCATCCGACCGTGCTTTCGCTTGCATGGGAGAACAGGCCCTAGAAGTGTGCTTGAAGGAAAACTGAAGTGGAAACTGCCGGACCATACTGAAGGCCGCCTTGGTCTTCTCACGTGTAGTTCTCCTCGGGAGATATTGGAGGACTTTCCAAGACCTGTCTTTCAGCAGAACCTCAATGCTCTTGCTCGGCCCAAGTACCAGTCAGCATATAGGCCTCAAAGAGATGTCCTGCAGAAATCAGCAATTCAGAAGGCCAGGTTGGGATGTGAATGATCCTGCAAGGGCGGCACAGACTGATGTGCCCTGGCAAACTGACAGAGCTCTACCTGCTGTCTCTAAGAAGGAACTGCACTTTATATCCTAACCTTCCACTGACTTGCCCGGGAAAGCTGGGGCTAGAAGGGTGCCGGAAGGAACGCAGAAGTGCACACCGCAGAACCATGCTGAAGATTGCGTGTGGCTTCTCACGTGGTGTTCTTCTCAGGAGAAAGGAGAGGACTTTCTAGGACCTGTCTTTCAGCAGAACCTCCGTGCCCTTTCCAGGAAAAAGTGCCTGTCACGCTCCCGGCCTCCTGGAACAGTGCTGCCGAAATCAGCAGTGCAGAGAGCCAGACCGGCACGGGAAGAGTGTTGGCTATAAGGTGAAGCGTGGAGGGAACTGGAACTGGCAAGTGGACAAAGCTCTGGCTCCTGTCTCGTAGAAGGAAGTGCACCTTTTCTCCTACCCTTCCCTTGCCTTGCCTGGGAGAGCTGGCGCTCGAAGCACGCTGGAAGGAAAACTGAAGTGGAAGCTGCCCGACCACCCTGAGGACTGTGTTTGGTTTCACACCTGATGTTCTTTTCAGGAGAACGTAGAGGGCGTTCCGGGACCTGTCTTTCAGCCAAACCTCAGTGCACTTTCCAGGGCAAAGTGCCTGTCCCTGTACAGGCCTCCGAGCGATGTGCTGCCGAAATCAACAATGCAGAGAGGCAGATTGGGGTGTGAGAGGTATTGGATGGAAGTCCAAGCGTAGAGTGCACTGGCAAACGGACAAAGCTGTAGCTGCTTTCTCTGGGAAGGAAGGGCACTTTATATCCTAACCTTCCTTTGACTTGCCTGTGGGACAGTTGGACGTAAAAGCGTGCTTGAAGGTAAACTGAAGTAGAAACTGCCGGACCGTACTGCAGACTGCGAGTGGCCTCTCACGTGAGGTTCTTCTTAGGACCCAAAGGAGAGGAACAAGCAGAACCTTTCAGCAGAACTTCAGTGCCCTTTCGTAGCCAAAGCGCTAGTCACGGTGCAGGCCTCGTAGAAAATGTGCTGCAGCAATCAGCCCTGGAGAGAGCCACACGGTGAGGTGACTTTCATTGCCTTTGTATGCATGAGTGCGTGCAGTGGACTCGCAAACTGACAACGGTCTTACCTGCTTGCTGTGAGAAGGAACTGCACTTTGCATCCGACCGTGCTTTCGCTTGCATGGGAGAACAGGCCCTAGAAGTGTGCTTGAAGGAAAACTGAAGTGGAAACTGCCGGACCATACTGAAGGCCGCCTTGGTCTTCTCACGTGTAGTTCTCCTCGGGAGATATTGGAGGACTTTCCAAGACCTGTCTTTCAGCAGAACCTCAATGCTCTTGCTCGGCCCAAGTACCAGTCAGCATATAGGCCTCAAAGAGATGTCCTGCAGAAATCAGCAATTCAGAAGGCCAGGTTGGGATGTGAATGATCCTGCAAGGGCGGCACAGACTGATGTGCCCTGGCAAACTGACAGAGCTCTACCTGCTGTCTCTAAGAAGGAACTGCACTTTATATCCTAACCTTCCACTGACTTGCCCGGGAAAGCTGGGGCTAGAAGGGTGCCGGAAGGAACGCAGAAGGGCACACCGCAGAACCATGCTGAAGATTGCGTGTGGCTTCTCACGTGGTGTTCTTCTCAGGAGAAAGGAGAGGACTTTCTAGGACCTGTCTTTCAGCAGAACCTCCGTGCCCTTTCCAGGAAAAAGTGCCTGTCACGCTCCCGGCCTCCTGGAACAGTGCTGCCGAAATCAGCAGTGCAGAGAGCCAGACCGGCACGGGAAGAGTGTTGGCTATAAGGTGAAGCGTGGAGGGAACTGGAACTGGCAAGTGGACAAAGCTCTGGCTCCTGTCTCGTAGAAGGAAGTGCACCTTTTCTCCTACCCTTCCCTTGCCTTGCCTGGGAGAGCTGGCGCTCGAAGCACGCTGGAAGGAAAACTGAAGTGGAAGCTGCCCGACCACCCTGAGGACTGTGTTTGGTTTCACACCTGATGTTCTTTTCAGGAGAACGTAGAGGGCGTTCCGGGACCTGTCTTTCAGCCAAACCTCAGTGCACTTTCCAGGGCAAAGTGCCTGTCCCTGTACAGGCCTCCGAGCGATGTGCTGCCGAAATCAACAATGCAGAGAGGCAGATTGGGGTGTGAGAGGTATTGGATGGAAGTCCAAGCGTAGAGTGCACTGGCAAACGGACAAAGCTGTAGCTGCTTTCTCTGGGAAGGAAGGGCACTTTATATCCTAACCTTCCTTTGACTTGCCTGTGGGACAGTTGGACGTAAAAGCGTGCTTGAAGGTAAACTGAAGTAGAAACTGCCGGACCGTACTGCAGACTGCGAGTGGCCTCTCACGTGAGGTTCTTCTTAGGACCCAAAGGAGAGGAACAAGCAGAACCTTTCAGCAGAACTTCAGTGCCCTTTCGTAGCCAAAGCGCTAGTCACGGTGCAGGCCTCGTAGAAATGTGCTGCAGCAATCAGCCCTGGAGAGAGCCACACGGTGAGGTGACTTTCATTGCCTTTGTATGCATGAGTGCGTGCAGTGGACTCGCAAACTGACAACGGTCTTACCTGCTTGCTGTGAGAAGGAACTGCACTTTGCATCCGACCGTGCTTTCGCTTGCATGGGAGAACAGGCCCTAGAAGTGTGCTTGAAGGAAACTGAAGTGGAAACTGCCGGACCATACTGAAGGCCGCCTTGGTCTTCTCACGTGTAGTTCTCCTCGGGAGATATTGGAGGACTTTCCAAGACCTGTCTTTCAGCAGAACCTCAATGCTCTTGCTCGGCCCAAGTACCAGTCAGCATATAGGCCTCAAAGAGATGTCCTGCAGAAATCAGCAATTCAGAAGGCCAGGTTGGGATGTGAATGATCCTGCAAGGGCGGCACAGACTGATGTGCCCTGGCAAACTGACAGAGCTCTACCTGCTGTCTCTAAGAAGGAACTGCACTTTATATCCTAACCTTCCACTGACTTGCCCGGGAAAGCTGGGGCTAGAAGGGTGCCGGAAGGAACGCAGAAGTGCACACCGCAGAACCATGCTGAAGATTGCGTGTGGCTTCTCACGTGGTGTTCTTCTCAGGAGAAAGGAGAGGACTTTCTAGGACCTGTCTTTCAGCAGAACCTCCGTGCCCTTTCCAGGAAAAAGTGCCTGTCACGCTCCCGGCCTCCTGGAACAGTGCTGCCGAAATCAGCAGTGCAGAGAGCCAGACCGGCACGGGAAGAGTGTTGGCTATAAGGTGAAGCGTGGAGGGAACTGGAACTGGCAAGTGGACAAAGCTCTGGCTCCTGTCTCGTAGAAGGAAGTGCACCTTTTCTCCTACCCTTCCCTTGCCTTGCCTGGGAGAGCTGGCGCTCGAAGCACGCTGGAAGGAAAACTGAAGTGGAAGCTGCCCGACCACCCTGAGGACTGTGTTTGGTTTCACACCTGATGTTCTTTTCAGGAGAACGTAGAGGGCGTTCCGGGACCTGTCTTTCAGCCAAACCTCAGTGCACTTTCCAGGGCAAAGTGCCTGTCCCTGTACAGGCCTCCGAGCGATGTGCTGCCGAAATCAACAATGCAGAGAGGCAGATTGGGGTGTGAGAGGTATTGGATGGAAGTCCAAGCGTAGAGTGCACTGGCAAACGGACAAAGCTGTAGCTGCTTTCTCTGGGAAGGAAGGGCACTTTATATCCTAACCTTCCTTTGACTTGCCTGTGGGACAGTTGGACGTAAAAGCGTGCTTGAAGGTAAACTGAAGTAGAAACTGCCGGACCGTACTGCAGACTGCGAGTGGCCTCTCACGTGAGGTTCTTCTTAGGACCCAAAGGAGAGGAACAAGCAGAACCTTTCAGCAGAACTTCAGTGCCCTTTCGTAGCCAAAGCGCTAGTCACGGTGCAGGCCTCGTAGAAATGTGCTGCAGCAATCAGCCCTGGAGAGAGCCACACGGTGAGGTGACTTTCATTGCCTTTGTATGCATGAGTGCGTGCAGTGGACTCGCAAACTGACAACGGTCTTACCTGCTTGCTGTGAGAAGGAACTGCACTTTGCATCCGACCGTGCTTTCGCTTGCATGGGAGAACAGGCCCTAGAAGTGTGCTTGAAGGAAAACTGAAGTGGAAACTGCCGGACCATACTGAAGGCCGCCTTGGTCTTCTCACGTGTAGTTCTCCTCGGGAGATATTGGAGGACTTTCCAAGACCTGTCTTTCAGCAGAACCTCAATGCTCTTGCTCGGCCCAAGTACCAGTCAGCATATAGGCCTCAAAGAGATGTCCTGCAGAAATCAGCAATTCAGAAGGCCAGGTTGGGATGTGAATGATCCTGCAAGGGCGGCACAGACTGATGTGCCCTGGCAAACTGACAGAGCTCTACCTGCTGTCTCTAAGAAGGAACTGCACTTTATATCCTAACCTTCCACTGACTTGCCCGGGAAAGCTGGGGCTAGAAGGGTGCCGGAAGGAACGCAGAAGTGCACACCGCAGAACCATGCTGAAGATTGCGTGTGGCTTCTCACGTGGTGTTCTTCTCAGGAGAAAGGAGAGGACTTTCTAGGACCTGTCTTTCAGCAGAACCTCCGTGCCCTTTCCAGGAAAAGTGCCTGTCACGCTCCCGGCCTCCTG